>NW_016690228.1:1712084-1721994 GCF_001604755.1 Lepidothrix coronata | reverse complement strand
CTTATGAAATCCTGGGATAAATGTTCTCTTTCAGATAGGCCAGGTGGAGACAAGATGTCTTGCAAGACCTGAGAGCCCTCACCGTGTTAAAGATGAATGAAAAACTGTCCAACATGTTACTACACAAACTGGCTTGAGGGTTGCTTGTTCTTTTCCATCTAGCTCTGCTCAGCACAGTAAAGGGCAGATTCATTTCAGTCTCATTAGCAGATGCCCTTCAGGTGTTTGGGGCTGGTGCCTCAAGACAAAGGAAGAGGTCTGCAGATCAAAGTAGAGCTTTGATCATCTAGAACATTAATTTTACGAGCTAGGCTAAAACCCCACAAATTCCACAGATTCAAGCATAATGAATAGGTCATGGAGCAATATGTGGCACAGCTTGAGACTCAACTTCTAAATTCAGAGGTGGCTTTCTCAACTTGGTGGCTGCTGGGCAGCATGATTTATGGCTTTGCCTGCAGGAGGTAACTCTACTGCTAATAGGAAGTGATCTATTGGTTAAACAGAAGAGCAGAGTGCCTGTGTCCCTTGGTTGTGCTTCCCACATCCTGGCTTTTGCTGCCAGCATTATGTTTCAGATCATGACTTCAAAGGTTTATAGGTTTATCTGTGTCTGTTTGAAGAGCTATGAATCCAATACTAGGACAAAAGCAATGTTTTGTGTTGGAGAGCAACGGGAACCCAGCTTTCCCCTGTATGTGAAGTCAATGACACACACAAGATAAGAAACTGGTCCTCTGCAAGGAGTCTGTGTGGAGTACCAGAGCTGGGAAAAGGCCATGGAGGAGGTTGTAAAAAGGCAAGTTCTCTTTGTCTTTTCAAGGCTGTTTCACATTTCAGAAGATATAATATGTATGCACCATGTTATTTGGGTAGTCTCATTGAAGGAGCAGAAGAGAAGGCACATGGGGGAATGACATATCACCGATGGAAGAACTGATCCAAGTGCTAGTGTGGAACATACATTTTTCCAAACTGCTCTCTTTTCACCCTAAAATGATACTGTTTTTGTCAGAGGAAACATTTACAAAGTTCAGCTGTATAGGCTGTGATATACCTGCTCTTACCCTCCCGTGCTGTTAGTAGTTACAGATATCTCCCATTAGACAGACACATACATACACATAGACACACACTCTTATGACCTGTTATTGCAATAACACTGTTGATGAGCTGACTTAGTCGTTTGGCAAGTGCTTTTTCTTGCAAATCTTGCTCATCTCTCCTGGGGTGTCATGAACCCATAGTTTTAACAGCTCAACTGACAAGTACGACTAATGTTGGGTAGAAAAGCTATACTTTGTATTCAGACATATATTAGCAAAATGTGCCTGCACTGTAGTGGAGCTTCTTACTGCAGAAGCCTCAAAATACCTTATCAGTGCACTCCGAGATCACTGAGTGACAAGATCTGTCAGCATACAGAGACATAAAAGTTTTGTTCTGACCATTCACTCTGTTCTGTAGGTACCCATCATTCAGCATCCCTAGTTTTTGACTATGTACATTTCTAAATGACCCTGACACATGCAAAGACTGGAGGCCCAGCTTTCAGCCATGCCTCAGTAACTGTAGATCAGTAAAAACTGTTTGTGTAGTTTCCAAGACAGTTGTGTTTGCAGCATGACTGCAGCTGGGAGTGACAGGGCTGTAGAGGTCTGATCTGCCACAGTTCTTCCACTTAAAGGCAATGAGGGAGGTTGCAAAGTTTGGCAGAAATCCAGCAACTGCAAACATGGCTTGGAAAGGGTGGAAACCACTGACCCAGTTTTATGTATGTCCAGATAATTAGCCACAGGAAAAATTCACACTGAGAACAAGCTCTTTTTTTTAAAGCTTGAGTTACTCTGGAAAACAATTAAAAAAAAAAAAAAAGTTGAGTGGAATGGGATTTCTTTTCCTGACACTCTCAAAAACAATCATTGTTTTCACTCTTCCTGCACTGCTAAATCACGTTGAGAGTCTTATCGTGCTTTGGCTTGGTCAGGCAGGTCACATGTCAACATTAAGACAAAGTCATACTGAAAACAGCACAGCCCTTGCCTGTAGACAGACCTGTGCTTGTGGCAATGCCAACAATCCACAGACTGCTAAAATATCTGCAGTAGTTGCTTCCTGCTGCTGCAGCCCCAAGTATATTTCCTAGGTCAGGAACATCTTGTAAATATTCTCCTATGAAACACAGAATTGTCTTTCAAGTAGCAAAATAGAAGTAATCGGTGCTGCAAACCTCCCTTCTTGTCCCAAAAAAAAAGTGAAAAAAAAAAAAAAGATGTTTTGGTTGTTGACTACAGAGCCAATAAATGTGCTTCAGGGGTCATTAACTTCAAATCCGTTCTTTTGGAAAAATGATTAAGTGCAGCACTGTACCTTATCCTGAATCTCCTGCCAAGCTTTGTTTAGAAAGAGCATTTTACTGACAACTTTTTTTTCTTCCCTGTGAAAAAAACCTGCTCGCCCAGGGCAGACGTTTACTGCACGCAGTGGAGCACCCAGCTGCATACCAAGTGCCACCTTAAACTGCTTAAGCACATTAAAAAAGCCTCACTTCTCTTTTTATTTTAAGGTCTGGTCTGGCAGATACAAGGGGTTGAATTGCTGCAACTCAGGGAGCAGCCCGGCACAGGAAGTGAGCCGGTGCTCCTGCCAGCCACTTCAAGGTCCCACATCAGCATCCGGTGGCTTTGGGTCACCCGCATCCTGCCAGAGAGGTTCACCCAAGCCCTGCTGCAGCCTCCTGTAATGTTTGCTGGTGAGAAACTCACATGAAAGGGACCAGAGAGCAGGAATTAGGAGGTTTCAGGATGGGCTTAGAGGGAGACAAGTGAGGGGAACGGGGCCAAGGTGGGGCAAGACATCTGGGGCTCCATTTGGAGCAGGGTTCACTGGGAGGGTGGATGAGTGCAGGTCTTTCACAGCACAGGGCGTCACCTCTTGTGAGTGAACCATGACTGATAAAGGATACTTTAGGGAGACAAGATTTTCCTTTTAATTGTGGATGTGTCTTTCAAATATTAATTTCAAATACCCTCTGGTATCCAATCAATTTACCAAGCTTCAGGGCACCATTTACTTTGTTGTTATTGACAACAATATGTTTAGAGACATTTCAAAGTATCCTCCATGCCTTGAAGTCAGCTAATGCAATTCTTCCTAGAAAAACTGAAATTACTTTAGTTTGAAACCTTACGTTAGTAGAGTTTTTAACAGGTTCACTTGTGAAAAATATTCAGTGTTTCTCTGCATCTGAAGTAGGAATGGCATCATGAGTTCTGAGGGGTTTAAGATCATGAAAGAAGCAGGATTTAGTCTATTTCTTAATAAAAGACTCCTGAAACTTGTTCAAGCAGCTATGCTGAGACTCTAAGTATATAAGAAGTCTTATGCAAATATGCCATATCTTCAGCTTTCCATCAGATTGAAGTCACTCAGGAAAACTTACAGTGTCCTGAAAGTCACCATTTTTTTTCAGAGAAATCATCTTATTCAGATCAAGGACTAAAACTAAAATGTGAAGTATCTGGGTATGTGACATAAAAGCCCTTCTTTTTTTTTCTTCTTCACTAAGAAGTGTTTCAGATAAAAGCTATGACTGAGGAACTACCAATTCTGCCTTGTGACTTACCTCTCAATGAATGCATGATATAATTAACTTCAGCACATGCATCATCAGGTCATTCAATTTTAATGTTATCATATTAAAAACCCTGTGACACATTGTGAAAGAAATGTTAAATTTCTGATAATAACCCTCTGTCAACTGCATCTAAGTGATCATTAAGAATTTAAAATGGTGACTGGGAAATCGTTATCTAACATTCAAAGAGATAAAGAAAGAATTTTGTTATTTGTTTAAGGAGCTAAAAAAGATATTTTCAATTCCTTTTAATGCAACCCTATAAGATAACAGTCATCTAGACATATACCTTGATATTTCCACGTGTCTAAAGTTAGCGAAAATGAAACCTCTCCTGTAATTCTAAAACTCTTATAATTAAGAAAGTGTCTGTAAATATTGTTAAGCTGCTTTTAAAATCAAATTACTTTGCTATATATTATTATATGAGAGGTTTGATCAGTTAGAAGAAAATATCCTTTTTTTTCTGCTAGAGAGGCTTCTTCCAAAATTCACATCTGCATTATCAGCAGCTATTGATGACACTGTGACAGTTTACATCACTTGAACTTAGTTAACTTTTTACATTTGCAGATATTCTTTGTGTAGTTTTAGCACCACCTTGAAAACGATTAAAAAACCATGATGGGTTACTCTCCTTTCATATCTGTACAATAATGAATTACTATGGAAAACTATTTGACATTTTTAGTTGAAAGCATAGATTAAAAAAACAAGCTGTATTCAACGACATCTCAAACGTTTTCTCAGTTGGAAAAGAAGCTCAAATCTGAGGACAACACAGAAAACTTTCATCCTACCAAAATGTATCATAGGAGCTCCTGGCTAATCTTGGAACTGATAATATTTAATTTACAATTGTAACAGAGTGATCTTCATGGTTAACTATGGCTAATGCTGCTGTAGTAGGAGCAGCAGCAGATATCCCACTGTTACAACAAAAAACAGTTTTTCAAGAATTTTGTTCCTCTTGTGATCAGCTCTCCTTGCTCTCAGTCTTCCTTCTGGCTAAAATCATTTGATCTGCTCCATACACTATGCATATTGGAGCAATACCATATACTATCCCTTATTCAGCTCACTGTTTATCCCCTAATAACTGAATAGGATAAATTATCTTTAGATAATAAAAGGCAGGGTATGGAGGGTCATCCTAGCTGTTCTTTCAAGTAAGCTAAAACTTCAGTTGGGCTTGATGATAGAGCTCCAACCTAAATGATTCTATGATTGATAGATTCTATGATTGAAATCATCGCTTGAAATGCCTTTACACTGATCTTTTTACATTTGTACAGTGCTTAAAATTGCTTCTGTATGAAGACTAGGAAGAAACAGGACCCTTTGGTTTTATAGGTAATTCTTAAACATGAATATAGGTTTGAGTAAAAATGCACAGAGCTACAACAAAAAAGTTTGGGGGAGATAAAGTGGCCTCCAGCAGAGATAACTCAAGGTCATTCATTCACAAGTCATCCTGCAGGAGGGAGTATGCTGGGTTCTTCTGTTCATTTTCCCCAAGAGGTTACCTATCCCGACCATGCTTTTCCTTCTGCAAACAATAGGAACTATGGGCATCCCCGCTTCAGTTTTTTTTGAAGGGTTTTTCCATCTCAGTTCCCCTGTAAAATCCGTACCCAAGCCTTGACCTAAACTCAGAAGGGAACACTTGCTTTCCCATGCTGGGATTTATCAGGGAGCTTTTTTCTTCCGCTGACCACCTTAATATCACAAAGCCCTGGGCACAGCACGCTCAATTCCCCCACTTACTGAAGCTGAATGATCATTTCCAGGACCCCTGCTGAGACCACTTTGACATCTCCAGGCCATGCTAGAAAAAAGTATCTAGACACCATGGTTTAAAGCCCAACCCTGTGCACTGTGCTCACAGGAGAAGCATATGAATGGAATCTGGTGTGGTCTCTTGCTAGATGGATGCTCATCTGGGATGCCTGCAGCTATTCAGCCACCCTCGGAGGTGCCAGGATGTGCTCTGATAGCTACAAACACAGCTGCAAAGAAATGCCACTGGTCAGATACGTGGGCTCTACCCAGACGTGCAACTCCAGCCAGATGTCTGCTGTCCCTGGAGAAGGGGCTTGGCAGACCCCCAGGGTGGAGATGTGAGACCCTCCACAATCGCGGGCGGTACAACTGAAAGGGACAGGAGGACTGGGTACATTCTGCAAGCAAAACAGGCACCTGCCTGGGACAGACAAATTAAAGCAAAGGGCTCTCAGAGCTGCAATGTGACTTGGCTATCTGCCAACCACATGGATTTCCCCCAGCCCCCAAAAATCAGCAGGGACGTTTTTGGTTCAGCAGTTACATGGACTTGCATGCAAAGCTTGCTGCCCAAGCAGTGTGCTGCCTTCCCAGGATCATAACTGACGAATTAGTCCCACGAAGGGGTTAGGTCCAGCCCTGGCTTTGAGCTAGATCTGTTATGCTCAGATCCAAAGCAGCAGTAGCACGAAAATGTTGGATTATACATAACCAGAACATAGGAGAGAAGCCACAAAGCTGTTATACAGGAAAGGAAAAGAAAATGGCAATAACAATGGAAAGCAATTTCTTATTGCAGGGACTCTCTCATTAGAGTGACGGTCCTGTCTTAAAGGCTGTGAAAAAGAGGAATCTGTGTGTGTTTTTGGCTGCCCTGAATGGCTCAGCAGACCAGGTGATCTCACCAGGTCATTTTTATGATGATCTGTGGTCTGTCCTCAAGGTACATTTATGCATTTGCGTTTCCTTCAGCAGAGCTGTGATATATAAACTGAGGGCTGAAATCAGCCTATCTGAAGTGAGTCAAAGCAGAAGAAACTAGTTTCCCCTTTGGGCATGATGTTAAATAGATTTGTCAATCTGATGTTTATGCTGGTGCTGTACAAGAAAAGCATCCCTCCACCTTGTGGCTAATGCCTGCCTATATATTTAAAAATGCCCTTTAGCTTGGGCAGGTTAAATGCTCATAGTCCAAATCTAATAAAAGCCCACATTTCACTGGTGCTATACCCATGCTATACTGCCCCCCATCTAATTTCATTCATAATCATATTTCTTGCTATAACCCTGTTATATCAGGATGTGGTCTTCCTCATAATTTTTCTCAGTTTTGCTCATATGACATGATCTATACATTACCAGCATGTTATGGAAATCAGAGATGTAAATCCTTCTAATGCTGGCATGCCTGCTTTAGTATCACAAGCTACCATTAAAATACCTGAGCAAAAATGAGAATTAAAGTGCACAGAAAATTCAGTTTCTGTGAGAATCTTAAATAAATATGGATGCTGCTGACATTCACAGTCTTTTCTGTGCTTGTGGATAGTAATGTGACCTAGAACACTTACTGGCTTGCTTATTTGTGATTATGCATTAATGCTGGTATAATCAGTGATATGTATAGCCCTGGCACAAAACATACACAAATTGAAAGATAAACAGCTTTTGTAGATTATAAACACTTCTAGCTGAAATGATTTTACAATCAGCCATGTTACTCAGTTTTATATTTCAGTCCAGTGAAAGTGCTGGAGAAGCTTAAATGAAAGCTATTTGAATATATAGCAATTACATAATTATAACACTGAATTTTTTTTGCACTGAAGCTGCTGCTATTGTAAAATACAGTGAGATAATATATGAGGTTGCCTGGGGAGATCCTCATGATTATAGATAAACTCTATCAATATGTCTGTCAGAAAGGCTGCTCTCCACTGAGGAACTCAACAAACATGATTTGTACCTAAGATTTATATTTCTCAAGCCCCCTAATACACATGTTTTATGTGTTTTGCCTCCCCTCTGCCAGGGAGGGCAAATATAATACGCTTCTGACATTATCCTCATCATGTTTCTCCACTTGCTAAATTTATCTGAATTGATTTAAGTAGAACTGGTCTGATTTAATCTTTTTTTTTTTTTAACAGCCCTCATAATTTGCAAGCTTTTGTTATGTTTCTGTGTGCATGACAACATGCTTTGGTCTTTTCTTAACTGTACAGTCTTAGATGGTCCCACCACAGCGTTCAGGGTGGGACCCTGGCTTTGGAAGATGCCTGCAAAGAGTAGGATCATGCTGCAGCACCATCTTTACCCAAAGAAACACCATAGATGTGCTGGAAGAGGCACTACAGCCACACCCACAGAAAACACAGGTTATCAACATCCAGCAGTAATGATATTCAAGACCACTGTGACTGTTTTTCTGAATGACATGATGTTCCCTGGACTGGTTTGTGTTTCATAACCCCAGACCTGTGACTGTGCATCTGGAGCTGCCCTGCTCCAAACTTTCTTGGATCAAAATGCACAGTAATGATCATAGCAGAATCAGTTCACAGGAAAGCAACCTTCCTGCTCCTACATAATGTTGCCCAAAGCATATGTATTATATACATATATCAGGCTCTTTATTCACAGCATCACACTGAATTCAATTGCTTAGTTCCCATGGTTCCTGGTATATTTTTAGTTGGACACTTAGTTTTGGACTCTTTGCTCTGCGATTGCTGGAGCTTGGCTCCTGCATGACTATAGAGGTCAGGGGCTGGTGGTAAACCTTTTCTATCTCTGCAAACAAGCTATAGAGCAGGGCTGATCATTTTGGTCCTGTGGGATATGGCCCATCTGTGAAACCACAAGCTGATGGATTACTGCAATTTGAGTTGTCTCCCAGCAGTACAATTTGTGTAGCCTTGTCATCGTAGCTACTGAAAAGCAATGTTTCTCTTGTAGACATTGCTCAAAACCTCTTCCAACAAAATTCATCACCTTTCTGCCTCTAAACATCCTCCTTCCATACTGTCTTTCAGAAAGGTAATCAAAATACTGCATATTCTTCCTGATTCTGCATGAAGGAAAGCAGAAAACTTGAGCCATGCTCTGGAAACTCAGCAGGAACTTCAGTCTTAAATCAAGCAAGTTAGAAAAGTCAAGCTGTTAAGTATAATCCAATGTGATACAACAAGGTGTCATTTAGTATACAAATATAAGTTTACCACAGTGGAAAAACTTTTAGATGTCATAAAATACAAACAATTCACACTTTAGACTTCACTTCAAGATCCTATTGAAGAGACATCCACCTCTTCCCTTTGTGTCTTTTGCAATAGCAAGACACCCTCATGTAAAATCCCTGCCTCATTTTTAAACTTCACTTGTTGGTTTAAATGAGTCATTTTACAGCCATTTGTTTCTGTTGAGTCTTGTCCCCCTAAAGAGTCTTGCATTCTCTCAGTCAAGGTACTTAAGCAGTGAAATGCTCTGGTCCTTTAATTTTCTTTTTTTTTTTTTAATGCTAAACAAAGAGAAGCCTTCTGTTTTCCTTATTTTAGATTTTTTTCTGGCTCTTCTATCTGCAGTTTTTAACAGTCTGCTTCAAATGAGCCATGCAGATCAGATGCCAGACTGGTTTACTGGGGCACTAAGCTTTGGCCCCAGATGCTCCTAACTAGTTGACTCTGTCCCTGGCCATGGTGTGTACTCTGTTCTTACTTGGATGTCCTTTCATGTGGCTGAGCCAAACCAAATCAAACATTACAATAAGACCTTTCAACAAAACTGTTATTAATATGCATTACAGCAGTGCCCAGAGTTGCCAGTTGAGATGGAGACTCTATGTGTTATCTATTTAGACATTGTCTCTGTCCTGAAGCGTCAACAATCCCTGTTGTAAAGGGGTAAAGTTTGCCACACACCCCTGAAGTATCTTGTTGCTCACAATCATTAGCTCCATTGAATTCAGTGCCACCATCCATGCATCAAAGTGTAGTTTTTCACGAATGACAGCAGCAGCATTCTGCTAAAGATTTGAATTACCCTGTTCCATGGATATGTGATATTTCTTGAATTCACTATGAAAGACAAGGTGAAGGAGAAATAACACAAAAATCTGTAGAGCTGCTTGCAAATCCTTTGTCAGAATCCTATTTCTTCTACAAGGGAAGTAAGAGACATTTTAAAACTAGGATTTAGGAATGCCACTCCATTAAACTGGTAGACGAGGACATAGCATATGTCCATTTGTGATTAGTGAGACTTCAAAGGATTCAACAGAATGCATAAATTAACTGATTAAAAACTTTATTGGAAAACTAGTAAATCAGAATGGAACCTGGCTATTCCATTTCAGCTTTACTAAACTCCATTATTAATAAGTTCTGGCTATTACTGTGGTCATATTACTGTGTAGGCGTTTGCTAATCTATCAAAGCCTTTTAAGTTTCATCATCATGGCCAGTCTTCGCGAGCGAAGATTTGGGAAAGGTC
>NW_016690228.1:1708700-1711898 GCF_001604755.1 Lepidothrix coronata | reverse complement strand
GCCTCACAGGGCTGACGAGCTCCATCTGCCCGGGGAAGTCCCCTGACCGGGAATCGAACCCGGGCCGCGGCGGTGAGAGTGCCGCATCTTAACCACTAGACCACCAGGGGACCCCCCCCTTTTAAATTTAATTAATGATGAAAAATTCCTGCATATAAGTCTTTCAGATTAGATAGTAAATTGCATTTGAAAGTATAGTCTGTGCTTGAGCATGAATAAACTACACATTTTTTATAATCAGTGATATATCTTCCTCAACAGGGCAAGACTCTAGTCCTAGGCTGGGGCTTCCAAGCACTTCTGATTTGCTTCAGAAGAAGGGATGGAGGCACATGGGCCTGGGAGCTAACTTACAAAAGGAAAGAAAGACTATGGAGAATCCTTTGTAACTGTCTAATGTATAGTTCCATTGTCTCTGCATTAAGTCTAATTCAAAATGGGCAAATAATAGTGAAGATAAATAAGCCATTAAGTTTAATTTGCTCTCATTTTCAGAAGGGGTTCAGGCCTTCTGTGAGTATTTCATAATTTCAAACTTCTTATGAACCCAGAGCTTTATAAAATTAATATATAGATGAATGTTAAATATAGAACAACAGTGTTTGCCTGTTTTAAGACACTGGCACATTAAATCTTCCTCTTACAGTCTTGCTCAGCTGCAGGTAAGGTTGGAACATCTAGATTCATTACCCCCCAAAAAATCAGTTGCTTTTGTGCTTTGTCTTTCTTTTTTAATTCTCAAAAAGACTCAGTGATAATGCAGGTTTTTTTAGACTATAGCTTCAAGCAGATATCAGCTTAATTCTTTATCGGATGAAAAGGACTGCGGTGCCACTGTGTGCTTTAGGGATTCATTCAGAGAAGACACAAGATGAGGATGCCAAAGCCCCTACAACAGGGACAACAATATCCCTCAGACACTGATCCTCAAGAGTAGAGCCAGAGGGTTCAGACCCATCTCAGTTCTCCCACTTGGTGGCAAGACCCTTCTTTGCCCTGTGAAGCTGTCCTACTTTGCAGTAAAAGACTGAAGGGGATAGCAACAGAACATAGCTGTAGTCCAAGGATTAAGGGATTCACCCAGAAGGGAAGAAAATTTGTTTTATCTCTTCTTCAAGGGCTGTTTTATTCAGATGAATGCAAAACAGGTAAGCCGCCTGTAGAACAAGGACTGGCATGAAAGTACCCTGCTTCATTTAGGCATGAGCTCTGATGGGGCTTGGGTAGCAGGGATCCCTGAAGGGAGGTCCCTTCAATAGTGCTGGGCACCATGAGGTCTCTCTGCAAGGCTGATGGACAGTCAGTCATAATTTCAGCACTGATTGCAATAATAACAAACCTGAGCCCAGGGATTTTCAAGTGTTTTAGGATGAAAGCAGCTGTGTATAGTCAAACCACTTTGAAAAAGGCATCACTCTAATCCATTAATTCTCCATTATGGGCTAAGTATGTTCCTTAATTACTGGGGATGACTTTGGAGAGTGGTTTAACCACATGATTTCCACTAAGATGAATGAAAAGTATATTGTTGCATCCAACTTTGCCTACTATCTTAATTTCACCCTCATCCAACTTTGCCTACTATCTTAATTTCACCCTCAGAGCTGTGCTTGCAGGCAGCAGTCAAATGAGATCCATTTAAGGAAAAATGTGTTTAGCGTCAGCATTCAGGATTTAATGTACATAGCTTGATCCTCTTTATTAGTAATTCCCTGTTCAGGCATTTCCCTGCTATTCTGTGAGAGCATCTTGTGCTCTGAGAAGGCCAGGCTGAGGAATAACATGTGGTGCAATCACAGCAAAATTGCTTTTCCTGAAGTTAAGGAGTGTGAACAAAAGGCTTCCTGGGCCTGTCTGGTTTTTAAAATCAATTGTGTCAAGCAGGGAATAGGAGGCAAGGAACAGAAAGGGCTTTGGCCTTTTTCTCCTCCCCTGTGCTGCCTGCAGTGTCCCCACTGCACAAGCTACAACCTCAGCTCTCTGATGACTTCCGTTCAGCTGCAGGGAGCTGCTGCATCCCTACCCCCTGCAGCTCCCCTCAAGGGCACTGCAACAACTAAGAATAAAAGGAATGCAGCAGCTCAGGTCACCTTTCTCTCACCCGCCCTTCAAAACACTCCTCTTCCAGAAAGGAAAGCCATGGCTTGTTCTGGTAGTGTTGCACCATTCAGTGTTCTAAAATTCACAATAATGAAGGTGGTGGGGGGAGAGTTCAGAGCAGAGCAGTTTAGTGTCAGTGCAGAGCAAACAGTTGACACCTTAGAAGCTGAGGGTCTTGATCTGGAAAGCCATCTCTTCCAGTGGGAAACTGGTTGGAAAACTTGCTCCTCTCTCCATTTCAGCCCCTTCCTTCCCACCCACACTCTGCAGCTCATACTTCCCTCAGCTGTGCCGAGGCTGCTTCTTTGGGAACTGCTGCAAACAGGATTGGCTAAATTATCTCTGTTTAAAAATAAAGCTTTTTATTACTATTATTTTGCTTAAGTCATGTCAATAATCCACTCTGCAGTCCAGCCACACAAGCTGCTGCATTGCTCAATGGAGAGGGCAGAGAGACACAGTGCTGGGAAGTGACATTTTGGCTGAGGAACTGTTTCATTGTAGTACAGTCCTGCTGTCCCACCAGGTTCCTATACTGTGACCTGGATATTCCAACATGCACAGAACTCCTTGGTCATTAATACTGAGCTGTACACTGCTTGGTCAGGTAGCATTATGAATTTATGCCCAGTGAAACATGGACACACCATTGCAAATCTGCTGAACTTAGGAGATAATGCACCATGGACTGTTTAATCTTTAAATATTTATGCTGACTTTATCTTATGGGAAGCAAAGCAATATCTTTCCTGCAAAGACTTCCAAGTTACCTTGTCCACCCTCACACTTATCTGGAATTAAGTTCAGTAAGTAGAATTAGGACCTATATCAAGCCCATACTTTGAAAAACTCCTAGCATTTTTGAAGGAGACTCTGCTGCAACACTCATGGCTACTCAGCGCTAGTGACTCCTATTTTGGTGCATCCATTTGGGGGGAGAACCCCACGCTTAATTATGCTGGTCTTAGGCTCAAGCACCTGAGTGTCAGGCCTAGAGGTGCTAGTAAGGCTTTTTGCTGTATCTGAGGAAGAGGAAGAAGGAGAAGGAGAAGGAGAAGGAGAAGGAGAAGGAGAAGGAGAAGGAGAAGGAGAAGGAGA
>NW_016690228.1:1546939-1708577 GCF_001604755.1 Lepidothrix coronata | reverse complement strand
AAGGAGAAGGAGAAGGAGAAGGAGAAGGATCGGCTCTCACTCAGACCTCCTCTATGTAATATAATGCTCAGAAGTACTAAACCAGTACTGATCTCAGATGCTGGGACATAGATGGGAAAAGCAAGGAGAGGCAGGACCTGCTTTACTACTGAAAGAACACTTCACTTAGGAAGGAAACAGGAAGGAAATGGTCTGGGACCCACTGGATGCATTGTTTGGAAAGCATGTGGTACAGAAGGCGCTGGTGGACATGAAAACTTGTGTATGAAAATAAGCATGAACCAAAGTGCATATTTAGCCATTAGTCTTAACATTAGAAGTACTTAGCTGTTGTGCACCCCTGAGTGATTTATCTGGTTCAAGAATCAACTGCACTTGATTGCATACGAAGACAGCTCAGGTACAGTCAGTTTTACTGGTTTAGATGCACAACAACATCTGCAAATGTACCTCTTCTAGGATCTGGCAGATATACATCTGCTTTACCGTAGAGCTGAGCTGATAAACCATGTTGCACTGAGGTTAACTGTGTGAAAAATGAGCTTGGGCATCTTGGTACAACACTGCAGAGAGCATGCTCAGTCATGCTCCTAAATCCCAGTGCATTGCATGGACCTCCCGCTTCTCTTCTCCCCAGCTCCTATGGGATTAGAGATGTTTCAGCTGTGAAAACCAGGCCAAATGTACTTCAGTTTAGATTTCTCACACAGCTTGGCATTTCCAGAGACATCAGCTGCACCATCCAAAAGTTAGTCACTAGAAGGATATATGAACATGTAAATAAATTTACTGTATGCACACATACCCCTTTCCATCGAACCACAGGATGATTTTGGATTTCTCCATGGTGGAAACAGGTATAACTTAAGGTAATGAACTGAAACTAAATAATGAAAAGGTTACATTAAATAAGAACAGAAAAAAGTGCTGGATTATGCACTATCTTGCATGAGAAATAGCCTACATTTCTTATATTCTAGAAAGACTGGATTAAATAATCAAACTGCAGCATAGGGAATAATTTTTCATGGCTGAGACAGGCACAGAGATAAACTTACTGGTCTTTATCCCTGAATGATGAATGAAGATGAATCTGAGAATGATTAATGGATTTATTTCCCATAGAATACATAAAGAAGTGCCTTTTTTACCAGTCACAACATAACTGACCTTATTAAACACTTTATTGAACTCTGCTAGAGATTAACTACTGGATGGCCATTTTCTGATCGGCCTGAAAGTGTCGCTGTAGCCACTGCCTTTGCAATGCCTGTCTGAGCCAAAGCAAATGTATAAGCTGGATCTACAGCACAACCTGCTCAACATAGTTTTTATACTGATTTTAACTATTTTGACTCAAGGTGTGGCTTACCCTGAGGAAGTTAAATGACACTGCCACAGGGCAGATGCTTAAACTGCATTTCTACTGGAACTTGTGGCTACCTTAAAGAGGATGGGCTGTATTAGCCACAGTCCCATCCAAACCAAGCAAGAGGCTGAGATGTTGTGTCTAAGCAGTACTTAAATTGTTACTGACCTGAAACCAAATTTTCTCTGCCTTTTTTTCAGCAGAAGGACCCAAATTTGGTTGATTTACCCTGTTGAGTGGGACAACAGCATTAACATGAACATTAACAGGTATGCCTGGGCACTACATTAAAACAGGAGGGGAACTTATTAAAATATGGATATTTACACTTCAACTAGTCAAACAACATCCTCAGCCATCACCTGCATCTTTCTGTTTATCCGACTCTTTTTTTTTTTAATGGGAAACCCTTCCTCAAAGGGACACTAAGACTTAGGTTATTACATTGCAGAAAGAAGATGTGATGAGTGCTTCTTACCAGCTATTCTTTCTTTCCTTTGGGTCTTCTCCGCATATGAGCATTCTAAATATTGCTTCAGAGGTACCTCCATAAACAGTAAAAGGGAGCCTATAAGTCTAAATAAGGAATTCTGGATCTCCCTGCTGGGACAAGGTGCATCATTTTTAAGTCTTGAGCTTAATGCAGACAACAGATTTTGAAGATTTGAATGCTGTTTGTTGAGTTTGTCCTTATAACTCTCTGTAAGACAGGGATATACTATCCTTATTTTACAAGGTGTTTTTTCTTCTCTAATTACACCACTGTCAGCTCAGAAAAGTATTTATCTGCTATTTACCTATGGATGTTCCACTTCACTCCATCTGAATTCTGCTTGAACTTTTTTCCCCTGCAATTCAGTATTGATAAGGCTGACATCATGAGGTAGTTTAACATACTTGTGACTGAAACAAAGTTTCCCACACGTTTTGGTTAGATAAACAGCCTAAATTTGAGAGACTAAGGTTCCCTACAAACATCCCAGTTTTATAAGTGAATGGCAGCTTTAACTAGGAACAGGCAACTATTCCAAGAAGCTGTTCCGGGTCAGGTGAGGTAAGAGAAACAGGTGACCTCATTTCTTTCCCACCTGCCAGTAGTATCAGCACAATGGATCATTATTCCTCTGCTTATTTATGGGCTTTTGTATATTCGCCCTTCCAGTATCCGACCATATTAGTATTGAAATTCTTTTTGTACCTCCTCCTCTTTTCTAAAGTGGAGAAAAGAGGCCTTTAAAAAGCACGGGCATTATGAGTCTCAGATGGCAACGCTGAGATTCAAACCTGTGGAAGATGAGTGGCTCTGTGCAGATCTTTGCAACCTAAACTGGAATGAGACAATGTGGTCTAAGCAGCAACATGAGGTTAGGTAAAACATATATCCCTTTCTCACAGCTTGGGAAAGGTCTCTACGATGGTTTAAGCAGACCTGAGGGTCTCGGCCCCCCTCGGGAGGAGGCTGAGCTCCAGCCCTACACTTTGACGGCAGGCTGGCGTGCAGGACGTGACGGGGTGTCAGTAACCTCGGCCCCTTCCGCACGCTTCCCTCGGGCGGGCGCGAGAGAGACGGCGGTTCCCGGGAAGGCGGGCACGACGGACAGTCCGCGTGCCGGCCGGCTCGGCGGGACGAAGCCCCGCGCTGAGGGCGCTGCGGGCGGGCTCTGCCGCCCCCTGCCGGGCGCTCCCCGCCCGGGCTGCCGCACGCGAACCCCGCCCGCCGCCGTGTGGCGCGTTAAGCGCGTGACCCGCTGGAAGTGCGGGCCCGTCTCAGGGACTTGCTTCAGCAGTGGGGACTCAAACGCTTCGGTGAGCAGCCTGTTTCAATGCCTGACCACCCTTTCCATGAAGAAATCTTTCATAATACCCAAGAGGCTGGCACCCAACTCACTACAACCTCCTTTCAGGTAGTTGTAGAAAGCGATAAGGTCCCCCCTGAGCCTTCTCTTCTCCAGGCTGAACACCCCCAGCTCCCTCAGCTGCTCCTCCTAAGACTTGTGCTCCAGACCCTTCACCAGCTGTGTTGCCCTTCTCTGGACACACTCCAGCACCCGAATGTCTTTCTTATAGTGAGGGGCCCAGAACTGAACAACGGATTCAAGGTACAGACTCACCAGCCCCCAGTACATTGGGACAATCACTGCCCAAAATCTACTGATTTCTGACAAATGCCATGATGCCATAAGCACCTGAGAGCAACACAAGCTGTTTTTTTCAATGGCACAGGTGATTGCGCAGCCTCTGATCCTTCTGTAACGATCTGTAGCATAAACCTAAGGCAGAACCGCAGTCTCCAGCATCCCACCCAACATGAGTTCATCCGTGTATTCACCAGCCATGGGTGGCTATATAATACCAAAACAAGTATCAAGACCTTAATTCCTATAGCCATTCTGGGGAAATGACTATCCAATGTCCATTTTTGAAAAAGCAGAGACCAATATTTTCTATCAAAATGAAAGTTGTCCTCCTAAAATGGAAGGTCTGAAATGTAGTACAACTAAAAAAATACTGTGAAGAACCTAGAGAGCAGTATTTGCAGAGTGTGCATGCTGCTGGAATTGAAAGCATTTGCCACTATTTAATGACCTATAAATGAGGATGTCTGTATGAGGATTCCTCCATAAATGTTTCCCCTTTCTCAACCTCAAAACTCCAATTTTGGGAAGTCCATGTACAGACACGAGTTGGGGCCAGATCCCACAGCCATGCACTCCGAACCACACACCCCCCAAAGCAAATGGACACAATGTGAAATAAAAAGCGAATGTTCTGTGATGGCTTAAAACTGTCTCATCTAAGGCTACCATGGTCATCTCTCTCTTTTCCTTCCCTCCCCTCCCAGAAGTTGTCATCTATCCACCAGCTGACTTTGAGGAATCTGATTTCAGTTTAGTTTTGAGATGGCCCTAGAACTGCTTTTGAGTGTACCAAATATTATACTACTACCTCATCCCCTGCCTTCCAAGAACAGAATGAAGATATTTCAGCCAGCCTATTAAATTGGGGAACTGTAGCAAAAGCAGCATCATTCTATGACATAGAGCAATTGTACTTTTAACATTAATTACCTGTTGTAATTTGCTGATGGGTTTGTGGTTTTTTTTCCTCCAGGAGCTATGTTTTTCTTGCTAATTAGATTGCACTGGGGGCTACCCAGTAGCTTGTCAAAATGAACGCTATGCCCTCCTCAAACCCGCAGAAAAACCTTAAGGAAAATCTCTGTGATGTTCTGATGATGCTTTTGTGCAATTTGGTTTTATGCTTTTTTATGTGGACTGTCTAATGATCTCACACTAATACCATGGATATCAGACATTCTTCAGCTACAACTTATCTGCAATTACAGATAAAGCCTTGCACAATGCTCCCTTTATGAGCTTTCTGATTAGATTAGTACTTTTCATAAATAAAATCAAAAACACTGGCATACTTTCTGTTCTCAGGATCCCAGTGCATCTCATTGCATGGATCCATTAGATCACCTAAGTTAATTGACCTGTACAGAGTGGGTCTTGTCAAAAATAGAACAGAAAGCCTTTTGGAAAATTCATTACCCTTTTTCTGGGAAAACAGTAAGTGGAAATCAAGACAGAGAGGGAAAGATGTAGTGAGGAGAGGCATCTCTCCTAACAGGTCAGCTTTATAAAGAAGACACAGTGGTAGGATATAACCAAACAGGTTCTACCACTGGATTTCACCAAATTTGTTGCTGAATATTGGATCCTTCATTGTCAGATTAATATCCCCTCAGGTAATCGAGGATGTCTGTTGTCTGTTCTCTGTTCAGCCATTTATACAGCAGAGGCCAACACGCTGCTAACAGAGGATTTCTTGGCAAAAGTACTTTACACTATGTATGGTTCAATGCTAAGGTTGCCTCCAAATATCCCCTCCCTTGTGTGAATGTGTGAATGCTTAGACAGTAAAGCTACACACTCAGTTAGTTGGGGTTTGAGGTTTTCAATGCATTCTTGTTTCAAATTACATCTTTATTGAGAGGGAGACTGAGCACATGCAGGTCAGAGCAACCCAGATCCTAATGCTGAAGACACTAAGTACAGTTGTGTGAGACTGCTCACAAGGAGGAAGGAACTGCACCCACCAAATCCTGCAGCCTTCTCAGTCAAAACCTTACCCTCTTTCAGAGAGCCTGGTTCTTTGCTTCCCTGGAACTGAAAAGTAGCATTTTCTCCAAATCTCAGAAGCTAAAAAAAAAAAAAGGCTAAGCAAAACTCAGCATTTATGATCTTGAAGAAAAGGATACAACTGTTGCTCTTGGGTTTTAAGCTGTTCAGATGGCCAGCCAAATGAAAATATGACTTTTTCAAGTAGTCCTACCTAGGTGTCAATTAACTGTGAATCTGTTCAAAGGTTTCAGTATTGACACCAAACCACTTGAGAGTAATGTATTCAGTAAGTTGTGTGGCAGTATATTTTTAAGAACTGACAACAGACTGTGAATGAAAAAGGCTGCCTGTGTTCATCCAGATAATGCCAGTCCTCTTAAGGTCCAGGAAACTTGCCCCTTCCTTCAACCTTGCCTCTTCCAAATTTGGAGTTTCTTAGTAGCTGGTAAGAGTTAATTTTATTATTATCACACATTGTTAAGTTTCAAATATTACCATACCCTGTATTGTGAGGTGGTGCCCTATCCTCTCCCTCCCCAGTAAATAGCTCCCATTACCTAGTGCAGTAATTTACCTTGATTATGAAATGATTTTCAAGAATTATGTAAAAACTTCAGTAAATTAGATGGAAGACAAAGGCTGGGGCAAGAAGTGGTCCCTTACTAAATTCATACAGTTCAACAAGGCCGAGTGCAAGGTCCTGCATCTCAGCTGGGGCAATCCCTAGGAGCAACACAGACTGGGGGATGGATGGATTGAGAGCAGCCTAGTGGTGGATGAAAAACTGGACATGACTTGGCAATGTGCATTCACAGCCCAGAAAGGCAACTGTATACTGGGCTGTATCAAAAGCAGTGTGGCCAGCAGGTCGAGGGAGGAGGAGATTCTGCCCCTCTGCTCTGCTCTCGTGAGACCCCACCTAGAGTATTGCATCCACCTCTGAGGTCCCCAGCACAGAAAAGACATGGACCTGTTTGAGCGTGTCCAGAGGGACACAAAAATGGTCAGAGAGCTGGAGCACCTCTCCCATGAAGAATGGCTGAGAGAACTGAGGTTGTTCAGCCTGGAGAAGAGAAAACTCTGAGAAGACCTCATAGCAGCCTTCCAGTACCTAAAGGGGGCTACAAGAGAACTGGAGAGGGACTTTTTACCAGGGGCATGCAGTGACAGGACAAGGGGGAATGGCTTTAAACTGAAAGAGGACAGGTTTAGGTTAGATATTAGGAAGAAATGCTTTAAAGTGAGGATGGTGAGGCACTGGCCCCATCCCTGTGTTCAAGGCCAGGTTGGATGGGGCTCTGAGCAACCTGATCTGTTGAAAAATGTCCCTGTCCATGGCAAGGGAGTTGAACTAGATGATCTTTAAAGGTCACTTCTGACCTCAACCATGCTGTCATTCTGTGATACTATGAAATGCTACCAGTAGCCAAAGCTCCAGCGTAATTCACATACTCTACATGTTAAATGTTCTGAAAATAACACAACCTGAAGCCCTCCTTCACAAAGGTTTCTTCCCTATATAATGGTGTTGCTTTGTAGTACCGCAACACCTACAAGTCTGCCTTTCTCAGTGAACCCATACCTGTGTCAAGCTAGTGTAAGAAGACAACCAAGCTGCAAGACACAAATTTTAAATAAGTATCAGCTGCTTCTCACCCATTTTTATTTGCACATGTTCCTCAGCCCCCGCAAGATGAAATTCATCGCAAGTCTGACTGCTGGTTGATGCTGTTAAATGGAAAGCTGATTTGGTTTGGCTTTTGCCCATTTGCATAGATATTATTAATGAGAGTTTGGATCTACTTAAATTCTGTTTTCAGCAGACTCCAGAGCCAGGATAAACTCTGTACTTTTGTGCACACAATGAAGCTCAATGACAAGTCTGTGCTTGAAAACAGCTTCAAACCCAAACTCATCTGGCAACCTGGGCACACCCGGTATTTTATTCTTCGAGCTTTTGCCGCCCACCGCCCACTGTGGATTCACAAATTGGTGTCTAATTCACAAATAACTAAGTAAACACCTGGATTCTTTTTTCTGTGTTGTGAAAGAAACTGCCTTTCTCATAACTGGTTGTCCTACATCTTACAGGCACTTTAGATTTTATCTGGTCTAAAGGATTTTGCCGGGTGAAGTCCTGCGAGGACAGGTTTCTGCTGGTGTTTTTGAAAAGCTGCCCAGAAAGGTACCTTGAAGCAGCCATGGAGAATGGTAGGAGATACTACAGTAATATCTAAACAAGGCTCACATCATTTAACACAGTGAGTGAAATTACACACTAGGGCGGGCTAGTCTGAAACCTTATTTCTTAAATTCTTAAACTGCGTTTGTTCCAGATCAGTTCTGTAATTTGTAGGGGCTGAAATAGGTTCTGTGTGTTAGGATTTCATTTTGCTGGTATAAGATGCACACACAGTAGGAAATTTTTTCAGTAACAATTCAGCATAATTTTTCAGCTACAAAAAACCTGACCTGAAAACCAGATGGTTTTAATATCTTTGAAAAGTAATGTACCATCATCCAATGATATTAGAAACAGCTGACATTCTCATTTATGCAGTAAAAGAAAAATAATATAATGTGATGTGGTACTATGTACAGTAGTATCCAATATGATCTCTCAATACTATTATATTAAAACTTTGACATTCCTTATCATTCTTTTTCCTTTACCAAAAAGCAACTAATTTGTTAGCAAAAGTTCCATGGTTTCATGGAAATGTTTCTGTTTCAACAGAGGACTCTTTTGAAAGAAAATAATACATATGGAAAATCCCTCTGACCTGCTCAAATTAGCAACAAAATGGTATAGATATTTCAGTGTGGATGATATACATATTTAGGGAATGAAAGCAGAAGGCTCCTGCTGCCAAATATTTAGTTAATAGGGTTAAACAAGAGTAAATACTGAGGCATCAGTTATAAACTATGTCTTGGAAGAAGTGGTTAAACAATAAAGGCTCAGGGACTGCATTTCTTAACACAAGTGTGGCTGCTGCAAAAGGTGTTTGCTATATACCACTACATCCTTTTTTTCCAGAGCACATGAACCAGGTTTGCGGTATGCTACTGATGGCAGTGCACTCCCCAGATTTACTTTAGTATCTGAGCCCTGAGAAGATAGTGACATCTATGAAGTATTGCAAAATCTCAGCTCCTCCTGAGAGCAGCAGGACTAAGAAGCTCAAGAAATGTGCAGGGCCAGATCTCTCCAGTGTCCCTTCCAAATGTTGGGGAGTTGGAAAATATTGTGCAGTTCATCCGGAAGGCACAGCTGAAGCTTCAGTAACAGGTAATGCAGCACCTGAGAAATAATCCCTAGCAAGATTTTCTTATTCATTTAAATTAATTTGTGTCCTCAGAGGACATGGTTACACAGACATTGTTTTGAATGGAATTAATGCTTTATGGAGCTCCCATTCCCCTTGCAAATTCTCACGCCTGTGTTATCCCTTTACTGTGCCAAATCAGGTGTGTGTGTGCGCAGCTGCATGGTAAACTGATCTGGCTGGAAAACAACCTATTTTTTTCTGAATCATCCCAAGCTGTCCCTGTTCCACCACTTGGTTCACAACCTAGCTGTGCAAGCTGCTGCAAGGGTGGTTTGGGGAGGCAACGGGAACAAGAAGTCATGAACAGAGGGGTATGAACTAAGCTAGTAAAACAGCTTAGGCAGCGCTACCACCAAGAGTGAAACTAGGCTCTGACACTGTATGTGTTGCAGGGAAAGGAAGGGAGTGTACAAACAAGCACTGGCTAACAAAGTCTTGGCACAGACTCAACCATGTGCAGGACACTTTAAGGCCAAACCCCAAATCCCTTACATACAGAAGTGCTTGGCCCACACAAAGAAAAGTGGGAGGAAATCAGAGCTGTAACTAAACTCAGTGAAGTTAGGACAACATATAAGCAATTTCAGGAAGAGAAGTTCTCGTGATATACTTTGTACCTCATGTGTCTTGCAGTTAGCTTCAACTGTGCAGAACAAGCCAGGTCAGCCTCATTTCTAGCTTCATAATTAGTAAAATGTTTTAAACAAAGTATACATTCTTTAAAGGTTGGAGCTGGGACCCTTATTTTGATGCCTACAGTGCAGGTTTCTGATCTCTCCTGGCTGTTTCATCTTAGGAGGAACTGAATTGCATCCTAAATATGCACAAATGCCATCCTGGCTGAGACCAAGTGGCTCAGAAGTGGGGATGGAGGTGTTGGGTGAAACTCGTGGCTCCTCATCTGGGAGATGGGGTCAATGTGCACGGGTCCCCCATACCTGTCCCATGGAATGGGTAACAGTTGCTGATAAGATGGGATGCAAGTGGGAAAAGTGTGAGTGAACAGGCTCCCCAAAAACACTTGCAACGGCATTTGCCCCAAAGCGGGTCATGCAAAAGAGGAAAATAACAGTAATGAAGTTTGCTTAAGAGATGGCCATCAGCTGGATTAAACAGTAACCAGGAAATTACCAAGAGACTTCTGAAAAAAAAGAAAAATTGAGTCAGCTTCAAAAGAAATCTAAACAAAGCATTCAGCTTCATGATAAGGGAAGAGAAACCTGGCCTGACAACGCAAAGCATCACCCCATTGACATGGGACATGTGAGTTATAGGTGCCTGTAGCTTTGTGCATCTGGGAGGGGGTTGAAATTTTGGGGATTACTCATAGAAGGTTGCTCAGGCATTTGTAGGTGTTTGTTAGCATTCTGGTCTATCTGTTGTAATGTTGGTACTGATTCCATATGTGATTATGTGACATTAATAAACCAGCGACAATTATTAATGAATCCCTGTTATTAAAACCCCATGGGTGGAGCAGTTTCATCCTGTGATGGGAACTAGCAAATTCTATCCTTCTCCCACTGGTAAAAATACAAACTGGAGTGGAGGTAAGGCTGAAAAACTTTAATGCAGGTATATTCATACAGTTCCTCTCTGAGACAACCCTTTTGTAATTCTGAATTCCTTGGTAATTCAGGATTTTTTTTTCTTCCTTCAGCAGCATTTCATTGTCATTCAAGGCAGACAAACACATATCCATTACCCTGAATCATATAAAAGTGTCTATGTGGGAGGAATTTAACTCCATAAAAATACTTTTCTACTGCACACCACTCCACCATATTTGTAGAAATATAGGTAGGCCTGTTTGGATGTAGGAAACTATCAGTATCAGATGTGAACTTCACTAAATGTATTTCTTTTTTCTCACACCAAAACCTAATTTTCTCCATCATTACTAAATTTGGAGATGGTCAGAAGGCTGTTTATCCATACCTAGTTAGAACTACAAAGTTTCAGCATTTTACTGATGAATAAAATCAGCACTCCACCAAGAAGTATTACAGGATTTCACTGTACGGGTGTGCACATTTCACCTATGTTTACAGTGGAAATACCAGGTAATTTAAAAGAAGTGCATTTGGTTTAGACTGTTTCACTTATTGATACCAAATCTGTGCTACAGCATCATCTAAAAGTATAAATTTAATCCCTATGAAGTGCCAGCATATAATACCACTTCTGTCATGTTAAAACATAGGAGATGGTGTTTACACCAGTGTTGTAGTCCTTAGTAGTTGGGGTCTGGCAGATGATACCTGATCCACTATAAAATATGCTTGGACAAAATTATCTCTGCAAAATATGTATTACACTTCAGCTGGCATTATGAGTTTGCACCACTTTGTGCCAAGTAACTGCAGTGGTTTTGATCCTGTACTTTATGCTCTGGGACCCAGCCTTTCATCATGTGGAACCATGGCCTTGGATGGTATTTAGGCTGCATGAACTGGGCCCCACCCTCAGTATGATGAAGAGCTTCTTGTGTTCATGAAAGCCAGCCTGTTCTTCACCAGTGCATCATCTAGTCTAATAAAAAATATTACCTCTCACTGTAGGCATTGCCTCTTTTTCAAGCGCTTGACAGTTCAAAAGTTTCCCACTCTGAAAGAGTATCATGACATTTCTATATTCTGTCACCAGAACAGTGGGTGAGCAGAAAGTGTTCATTATATAAATAAGACTCTATTACAGCAAGAAAAGTTCTCCATGAAGGAGCCTTCAACTGGATTGCTCCCACTGTGTTTGCCTGGGTGGACAGCTGTGCCTCCATACACTCATCATGATTTCCAGGCAACTGTGTGAGTGTGAACACTGTTCCAAAAATGAGACTTCTATCTCTGCCTGCAATACAAACACTACACCACTTCGAAAATCAATCTAATTAACAAATGCATGACAGTGCTAGAGAGAAAGTTGAACTGCTTTTGCAAGATTTGTTTAGTTAAATCAATTCAGTGCTGCCAATGCTGAAAAGAAGAAGTTAATAAAATAACCTTGGCCCAGCTTGGTTCATGTCACATTTGAAAAGACAGAGGATGTCTAAATAGCAGAACTCCGGTTTAAAAATGGAAGGGCAGAAGTAAGCGAATGTCTAGTCATCTGTTTCAAAGATGCTGAATTACAAACATCTGCATTTCCATCAACACTGTTAACAGTGATGAAATGTACCATCTGTAAGTACTTTTTCATATTCTGTGAACTCAAAATGCTTGGGGGAAAAAAGAAACTTTTCTGTTGAACTGATATACATTTTGTATACTTTTCCATGTAGATAATGACCTAAAAGTTTGATGACAGAGGCAGGCACAAGTATCTTGAAGAAACTGAAAATATTTTGTAATGTGATGTCACTTGTCTTGCTTCTGCTGCTCAGTCACTCAGGAGGAATTTTTTTTTCCACGATACTTTCATACATTTTATTTCATTTTCACAACAGCAGATGTCAATGGGACTTATCTTAGAAATTCATCTTTTAAGCAGCAGTCCTGCAGGCTAAGGAAATGGCATAAGAAGACACTACAGAATGCTCTTCAGTATTACAATATGAAAGCCTCTGAGGGTCTGTCTCTGACAAATGGACCTTTCTCAGCAACAGCTCTAACATTTCTCAGGGTAAGACATCCTGTGAAAATACTCAGTTCTTCCAGGACCTTGTCTGGCAACTGCTTCTCACTAGAACAGATAAAGCGTCACTTCCTCAACATGCATCTCTCCAATGCAGTGGTTACACAGCTAAGACTTCAGCAGTTAAACTTGTGGTTCTGTGAATAAAATGCTTATCACTTATCTGTTGAGTATTAAACATCTGAATCAAAAAGAGCCATGCCCACCCTTTTGTTCTGTTTAAATGACGGAGAGACTTTAATGTAAATTTGGTGCATCAACTTCACATTTTCATTCCATTCACATAGTTTTCCCAGCAAAGACTGGAGGAAAAGAAGCTGTGTCTATCAGGCTTTAATGGCTTGCAGTTACTAATCATGCTTGATCTTTTCCTCTTTGCAATTACAGTTCTCAGCATTTTTATTTTGGGTGCTTTGATGCATTATTTAATGCACATGAAATTATTTGCTACTGAACTTTTGTCAAAAGAACAAATCTTTCCCTCATAATAAGCCATTCAGCCTCTGTGATGGGCAAAATGAAAAAGGAAAAACAATCTCTCTACAGGTGACTAGTCTAGTAATACAGCTGTAGCTCCTCGATCCATTTTATTTTATGACACAACTGGTTTAACAGGCAACCAGACCCATATTTTGCCCTCGTCTGCTTTTTCTTCTCATTATACACATGCACTTTCTCATTGGTATCAGTCCTGTGGAGCTGTACTGTACATTGGACTGCCAAATAATTAAATTTAATAATAACCTATAATAGCTCTTTCTTTTCCTTTTAATATATAGTCTGAATTAGAGTGGCACTGGCAACTGAAGGAGCAATAAACTGCACAGTAGATGTGGGAACACATGGCTATGAGACAAGATACCTGGCAGCAAGGACAAGAACTACTTAAGCCAGTTTTGCTATCCTAGAAAATATATGGTGTATCTACCTAGATGGGATATGGAGAAGTTTGATCCACCTTAACAGTATCTGTTGTCTCTCTGTCACACATTCATGCCAAGAAACTCCACTGTCATGGGTAAGCATTGTGTGAGTTTGACTCTACCTCGTGTAAATTTACCACGGTTAGCTCTTAAATGTCTCCATTTCCTGTGTCTTTAACCTCTTGTGGGATTCACTCTTCTCCCTTTTTCTCCATGTTCCACTCCTCCCCACACCCTGCTTCAATTCAGAAATTGCTATTCAAATCATGTTTCTATATTACTGAGGGTTTTTAAAAGTTGTACTCATGAGGAATAGTTGCATCTTGAGCTATGGGACAGGTTAAAAACAGAAAATAATTAAATATGAATGTACATATGGTATTTTACTGACTTTAAATACTGTGTATAATCCTTGCCTCAACAGTTGTACTGGTACAGTTCACTATTAAAAACATCCAAAAATGATGGTTTTTCAACTATTTCTGTTGTTCAGTTCATAGGATCAGCCTTTTCTCAAGATACCAAATTTTCCCATATGCCTTGAAATGGACAATACTGGAAAGCCTTTACAGACTGATTTTAATGGAAAACTGCAAGGTCTTTCCATTTTTCTTTCTTTGGCCTTCTGAGTCCAGCTCTACTTTTCCTGAGACCAGCTCCACTCCTCCTGAGATCAGCTCCCCTCTGTTCTTTACTCTGCTCCAAGATCTCCAATGGTTAAAAGGATAAGTGGAAGGGCACTTGATTCTGTCTTCTACATCATTTCACTCTTACAGAGTCTTTAAAAAAGGCTTAATCTCATCTAAAACATGAGTCTGTCTTAATTATGGCGGTTGCATAGTACCAGTAAAGCAGAGTCAGAGTTGCTGAACAGGAATGACTAAAGTGCCTACAGTCTCCTTGTCCTTCCAACTTGGGTGGAAGTTCCAACTCATAAACATCTAAGAGAAATTACTAAAATTAAATGCTGTTGCCACAGAAACTGTGGTCTTTGGCTGTATTAGAATTTATTACCTATTTTTAATTAAATATCTACCAGGAAAAACCCCAAAACAGGATGGGCATTGCTCTGATAGAGTTGTGCCACAGCATCATAAGGTCTACCAGCACACGGAGGCTATGGTATCTCACTCAGGAGCAGCGTGGCTAGCCACCCAGTGGGGTAGACAGCTGAGGACACTGCCTTGAGCTGTAATCCTCTGCCAGGGCACCATCACCCTCAGACGTGTTTTGTATTTTGAGTGGATGCCTGTAATTCAGCATGTCTGTAATTCTTTAGAGGGTCAGCTGACCACCAATTTCCTGGATGTACACTTGGCTTGGGATAGTTCTCCTATTCTTGTAATTATTTTAGTTTTACATGCAATTACTTGTATACTTCCTTCTTTTAGCATATTGCCTACATGTTTAACTTTAACTGGTAACTCTTTTCTGGAGAATTAGGAATATTGATTCTTTTCAAAAGGTAGAGTTTGGTTATTCTGCAACATTGTCCTTTAGATTAAAAAAAAAAAATAGTATTTACGCTAGCCTGGGTTTGCCTCTTCCTAAGCCAGTGTGGGTGATTCTGATATTAGGGTAAGGTGTCAGTTTGGTGTGCCCTGGCCTTGTTGAGTTTCCACCTAATCAACTTTAAAAACAGTCCGACATTTCCTTCCTCATTTTCCTTGTGATTCTGTATCTGTCCAGTCTTCTGTTGGTGACATCTGCAAATACAAGAGTTCCAGGCAATGAATACGTATATATATGTCAAGAATGCAGCAGAGAGAGAAAAAAAACAAGCACTAAATGGATGTGAAAATGCTACCATGCTTTTTTTGCTGTTGTGTTGCTTTCAGATATATTCTTTCCTGTAAGATTTTGGAAAACTTTATGGGAATAAGGCACAAATTCCCTAGCACATTTTTTTGCCAGGCTACATTTTTTTGCCAACTACAAATAAATCTATAACCTTTTCCATCTTACTACCTGCTCTTTCCCACATGAATGTGTCTCAAGAGTAGAATTTATTTTTACAAATAACCACTTGAAATTACCATTTCATAGCTGGGAATTTGAAACACACACCATGGGGTAACACTGAATCATAGAATAGTTAGTGTTGGAAGGGACCTTTAAAGGTCAGCTAGTCCAACTCCCCCGCAATGGGAGACATCTTCGACTAGATCAGGTTGCTAAGCGCCCCATCCAGACTAAGTTCAGACATCAACTGTGTATCTTAGCCAGCGGCTACTCCTAAGTTTCCACAGCCCAAATCCACTAACCTATTTACTGGCTAAGTCATCATCTCTGCTTAAAAAGGGAGGCAATTACTTCAGAGCATCTGAAAGCCCCACTTACAGCTGCAGCAGTTTTGTATTCTATTTATTGCTTCAACCTATTTCTGCATGGTAGCATCTGGACTCTACCTCCTTTCTACTTCCTCATGGTTTGCAATTTCCTAAGTTCCTGCACATATTTTTTGCATTTTATGGACAATCAGCAATTTTTTAGCTCCACAAATACAGCTCAGCATTCCTTCACTTTATTTTTAGCCCAAACTGGCTACTAGGAACTACAGTTGCTAGTTTTGAGCCTGCTAAGGCAGCTGACTCATGGAGTAGATGGCTCAATTCCTTTCCAAAAGCTCAGTGAGAATGGACCTGTCATTTCTAATATAACAGTTGATTGCAAATCCTCAGATAAAGCTGATTCTTGAGGTGTGTCTATTCGTGTTGCCCATTGGCCTCAGCAGGCCCCACCGACTGAGAAAACATCCTCCATTCACCCTCAATTGACTTGTCTTGGGTTTGTTTAGTTTTAGACTATAATAAAATAGACATTCCATTTGGAAAGGACCTATGACAATCCTCTAGTCCAACTGCCTAACTGCACGTTGATAAAGGCATTGTCCAAATGGCTCTTAAACACAGCCTTAGGGCATCGACCATCTCTCTAGGAAGCCCGCTCAGGAAAAAAAAAATGCTTTCCAGTGTCCAGTGTAAACTTCAGGAACAGCTTTGAACCATTCCCACGCATCCTGTCGCTGGGTACCAAGAAGAAGAATTACACTCCCTCCCTCTCCACTTCCCCTCCTCGGGAAGTTGCAGAGAGCAACGAGATCACCCCTCAGCCTCCTTTTCTCCAAACCAGACTAGAGCAGAACTCAGCGCCGCCCTTCGAATATACTCTTTGTTGTTTAGATTTGTTCGGAGTTGTTTTGTTTGGGCTCCGCCTCGGGAGGGAGGGCAGACAGAGAGAGGGAGGGAGGGTAGGCGGGCCGGCGGGCCGAGGGTGGGAGGGACGGCGAGCGGGCAGGCGGGGGCGGTGGCGGTGGCATCGGCAGCATCGGCGCAGTGCCTCGGCATTTCCTCGGAGGGCAGCAGGGAGCCGGGCGCCGCGGCTGCAGGTGGGAGCGGGAGCCCGGGAATGGGGAGCCGGGGACGGACGGACGGGCTGTCGGTGCCTTGCGGGGAGCATGGCGTGTCTGGTTGGGGCCGCGGGATGTTTCGGTGTCTCCCTCTGGATGAAGCGCTGCCCAGAGCGGTGCGGCAGGCTGAGCCCTCCCGTGCGTGCCGGGGACAACGCCAGGTTGTTTCCATCACCGGTGCCTTGCCCTGCCCGGCACCGGGGGCGGGGGGAGCAGCCTCTGCTGCGGAGCCGGAGCACGGGGGCTTCGCTGCTGCCCAGCCGGCTCCTTCTCTTCTTCCTTTTGCAGCCAGTTGCGGGGTACTACAGATCACTAGCTTCGTCTTATGCATGTGGTAGGCGTTCCTGTTACGTTGTTTAAAAAAAACCGCAGAAAACAACAAATCTCCAAACCTCTAAGTTAGGCCTTTTTTAGCACATTTCCATTGTTGCTGAGCTCTGCTTTTCGGTAAGCTCATAAGCTTGCCAAGTCAAGACGGAAAACAGTTCGGAATATTAACTGTGGAGTCTGCAAAACAGATAGATGGAGAACCGCGGATAACGTGGTGGTGACTGTAATGATTTCTCTATTACTTCCAGGTACTTAACAGCTCCAAAAAATGAAAGCTCTCCCATCATGTCTCTCCATGCAGTAGCCCTCGCCAGCTACAGCAGACCAGAAGTCTTCAAGCACCCCTGCTCTGAAAAGGTGAGGCAAGGGAGCTCTCAGTGGTGGCTCAGTGTGCTCGTTGGCTGGGGGGGACTCGTTTCAAAAACTAGCTTTCAGTTGTCAGTGGTTGTAGTAAATACTTTATTTTTGAAATGCTGGAGGTTTCATTACAGACTTAACTTGGGAAATACTGTCCCAGTATCGAGGGGGGAAAGGCTGACTTCTTTTATGCTATGAAGTTGTGTGGTAATTGTTTGATAACTAAGGGCGATCACTCCCAATGTTGTTCAAATTGTAATATCATGAAAGTAAATGGAAATATTTTATCTGAATTCACAGAACACTTGTTGCATCTGATAAGACCGAAGACATGTGAGGGTTGTTTAAAAAGAGATAAAAATCTTAGAACTTAACTGTCTTAATAGTTATGTTTACTGATAAAGTACTCCCATTTACGCTGGTATCAGGCAGTTGGGATACTTGCATCCTAAGAGGTAGAGTCTGTTAATTGCTGATATTGATAACAATTTTTTTAACTTAATAGAAGTAATTAAAAATAGTTTCTACTTTATTCAGTAATATTGACAATATGTTGTGTATAAAGCATGCTTACATGCTGGTTTCTCAAAAGAAGGGGAAGAACACCATTGGATACTGAAAAGAGTATTTTTCTAAGCACTGGCATAATCAAATGCTAAATATTTTAAATTCAGCATACTGTTTTTGACCTGAAACGTTATTCTTCAGTTAAAAGAGAATTTCTATGTGGGTTTTAATTTCTTCTGCTTTCTGTGGGTCTGAGGAGTATCTGGATGAGATCTGCACTCTGAGTCACCTCACTTTTCCATGTAGGGAGTGTAAAGGTCAAGGAAACAGGGCAGCAAAGAACAGCACACCTTTAACTCCCTTTTCACGGGGTGCAGAGGAGGGTGACAGGAATCCTGGGGATGCCTTTATATGGAGACTTCTCACTGCTGTGGGGAGAAGGCACGAGATACTCCTTGCTGAAGTGCCTTTTAATAATGCGCATGTCAGAGCAGGGCATCCCTTTGATTTCCCAGGTTTCTGTGATGTGCTCTTAAGGACCCTGACATACTTGAGGTAGTGGATGGGGAGAAGGCAAATGTATGGCCCTCACAAGGAATTTGTGAGCTTATGGAGGAAACATTTTGCTTTGCTGTGTGCATCTTACTCCTTTGTTGGAATTAGCTCCTCAGTATCTGCACTAAACTGCTTCCCTGATTCAGTTTGCAGTGGTTTGACAATATGGTAAATCCAGCTTTGGTGGTAAAAATACTGAATTGGAAGCATCACGACTGCAGAAAGTGAAGTGCTGATCTGGTACAAACCTGTTCAGTCAGTTCAAAGTTTTGGTCAGCTTATACTGACCAAATAAAACCAGGCTGTATGCCAGGTTGAGTATTATTTATCTGTGATGCTTCTTTTTGCTGGGTCAGCCACCTTGCTGATGTGAACCACACGCAGTGTATTCTATCACATTAGATGACATGACCACGCTTCCTCCCAGTTTTTAGAGCTGGGACATCAAGTAGCACGTGGATCGGGTGTTCATGGAGTTGGGGCCTCATAGATTTAGCTTATACCTTGTATACATCTAAATAGTCCCATGCTTCCAGATACAGAGTGGTGGTTCCTTCAGTTCTTTTCTACTTCATTGCTGTTGTTTTGGCAGATACACAGACTTCCAATTGGGCATTTTGTCTTATACATGTGTTTAATCCTCCTACTGTGGAGAGTTTCTTTTGGTCACCTGCCTTCTGGAGTGAAATGAGAGATGCAGAGCTGAGATGCCAGCGCTCTTCAGACAGTGCATGCTTCTGGGGAGATTGTCAGACAGCCAGAAATGTAGGGAGTGGTTAGGTGACTGTCGGCAGGCATCAGAACAGTGTTCTTCCTGCTGGGATGAGCGTGAGACCGAGATTATCATTAGCAGAGTGCTGTTGTTTTATAACGAAATTGTCTGCCTCTGTGTTCTTGTTCTAGTTAAACCACGAAAGCCTAAAAGTGGCTTTCACTGAGTCAGCGTGTTCTTCAAATCCCTCAGCGAGGATTAGCTGCCTTGCTCCAACACCTCAAATCTCCGTTCTCTCAGGTATGCCAGCCAGTTAGTTCTAAAATGCCTCCCTGGGGGGAGTTTTGCTGGTGCTTGTGGTGGTAACAAAAGCTATCAGTGTTTGGGTGTACTAAACAACTATAGTCTGACTGAAGAGCGTTGCTTGTTTATTGGCTTTGAGGGTTGTACAATGTCAAAATATATTATACAATTTGAAAGTATGAGTACTTTTTGTCTTTTAAATGGCAGTCTCGCCATTTTACTTACATTGACATTTTGTGTGCTCATGAGTAAAATACTTGAACTGTTCAGATGATCTGTGGAAGGTTAACTTCTTGTTCATTCAGGAAATAGTTTCTCAGATTTTAACAGATTATTATAATTACATGAGTATCAGTTACAAAACTGATTTTGAGATTTTTTTTTTAATTGGAACTAACTTATTTCTGATAGTACCTTAAAATAGGGTGTTTGGGTTCGATTTTTTTTTTATTTCTTGTTTGGTTGGTTTAGTTTTTTGTTTGTTTTGTTTCTGTGGGGTTGGGTTTTTTTTTAAGATTCGCAGAACAGAAGAACAAATTAAATTTTTAAAACTTGTTCTTTTTTCTCTTATAATCCACTGAGAACTAGGATTTAGCGGATTTAGTCAGCGTGGTTGTATGATTAGTACTAGAAATGTACCATGATGCTAGAGAAGTGGAGATGACAAAGGAGGAAAGGGGATGGAAAGACTGCTGGAGTGGCTTTGTGATAGGAGAGCAGAGCAGAAGAATTGAAGACAGTTTCGGGATTGAGCACACCCTCAGCTTGTTTGCAAATGACACCAAGCTGTGTGGTGTGGTCAACAGGAAGGGAAGGGATGCCATCCAGAGAGACCTTGGCAGACTTGAGGGGTGGGCCTGTGCTGACCTCATGAAGGTTGAGGATGACCAAGTTTAAGGTCCTGCATCTGGGTTGGGGCAATCACGAGCACAAATACAGGCTGGGCAGAGAATGGTTTGAGAGCAGCCCCGAGGAGAAATACTTGAGATGTTGGTTGATGAGAAGCTCAGTATGACCCAGCAGCGTGCGTTTGCAGCCCAGAAACCCAACTGTATCCTGAGCTACATCAAAAGCAGCGTGGCCAGCAGGGCAAGGGAGGTGATTCTGCCCCACTGCTCTTGTAAGACCCCAACTGGAGTACTGCATCCAGCTCTTGGGGCCAACAACATAAGAAGAACTTGGATCTGTTGGGGCAAGTCCAGAGTAGACCATGAAAATGTTCAGAGGGTGGGAGCACCTCTCCTATGAAGACAGGCTGGGAGGGTTGGGGCTGTTCAGCCTGGAGAAGAGAAGGCTCCAGAGAAACCTTCTAGCTACCTTCCAGTACCTAAAGGGGGCCAACAAGAATGTTGGAGAGGGACAATAGCATGTAGTGACAGAAGGGGAAATAGTTGTAAACTGGAAGGGTAGATTTAGATTACATATTAGGAAGTAATTCTTTACTAGGGAATTGGTGAGGCACTGCATTAGGTTGCCCAGAGAAGTTGTGGATGACCCATCCTTGGAAGGTCAGCTTGGATGGGCTTTGAGCAACCTGGTCTAGTGGAAGGTATCCCTGCCGATGGCAGAGGGGTTGCAACTAGGTGATCTTTCAGTTCCTTTTCAACCCATACAATTCGATGATTTTTTTTTTTTTTCTAACACTAAATGTTTTGTTTTGCATGGAAAAGATGTTTGCAGTCCAAGTTAGGGTATTTGTGTGCAATTGAAATGTTAATAATTACCAAAATAGCTTTCTTTACCTGAAAAGATTGAAATATGTTTGCTTGAAAGTCAGCTAGTTTTAATTTTCCCTTTCCTGCCCTTATACTGCCATAGCTGGCTACATTGGCAAGGTATTTCTTTGCAGATGCAGCCAGTAAAATGCACAGTTTTGCTGCTATTTCTGCAAGAGATCTGTCCTAAGTGGCAGGTGACTGATCCCAGTTACTGACATGCTCTTCAGCTGTTTTTGATCTGACTTTACTAGGATAGCTTTGCTAACAGCTCTCACACTCTAGCTTATACGTGATGTTCTCAATTTTTTCAGCTTTTTCTTGTTGAGGACTGGTCTTTATATAGACTTGCTATTCCAAAGTATGTGAGGGGTTTTTGTTTTGGTTTTGATTCCTTAATTTGTAAACTTTCTTATGTTGTTTGAGTGCATGCTGGCTTCCAGGTGAGTGACTGGTGCAGAAGTTTACTGTTTTCTGTTGAGATATGTTCAAGGAGAGCAACCTCTGGACAAAGTCTGCAGTCTACAAGACTTGGTGCTTTTTTCACCAGCAGTGTTTAACATTCCTTGTGGTCCTAGCTAGGAGTTCTTTGTCCTGGAAATTATTCTTCTTGATTGTATCTATTCTTAGAATTTTACAACCACTTATCTTACCCAAAGGAGACAGTTGTTAACTTCATTGTGTTGATACGGTCAGTGGTTCCTTCTTGAACGTAGACCTCGTGTCTAATCTCTCAATTACTTGGATTATGGCAGTTCCTTTGAGACGTTTTTCTTCACGGTACAGGACTTCAGCTTATTCTTCAACAGCAGTGTGTTGAAGAATAACACAGTTGCAGTGTGTGCTTCTGTGCCCTGCTAATGTTGCCATATCTGCCACTAAAAGCAGTTTTTCAGTTTTCTGTTGAACTACAGTTTTGCAGTGGATCACACAGGATCTTGGCAGGCAGTGTTTTTGATTCCTTCAGAGGCATTGTAATGAACTTGTGACAGAGTTAAGATTTTTATGGGTTCATGTAAATGTTGCCACCCCTATAAATAATGGACTGAAGGTTACTTTAGCCATTTCCTCATGAGAAAGAGTGTCTGAATGAACTGAAACACACAAGCACTTGACTTTTTATTATCCTGTGACTAAGGGTATTTTTTTTTCTTTTTGCTCTATTGATCCTCCATCTGTGTTGCTATAATTTAATCTTCTGTTTTACTGGCAATAGGACCAGTACCTGTATCAGTAACTGTGCCTCATCCTGTTTTGTAGAACAGTGATGTTTTTGAGCATGCTGACAATCAGTCACCATTAAAGTCTTAGCTAATTGTGTTTGGCTAACAGCAGAATACTTTACTGTTGCTTTATTGCCTAGCCTTATCAATGACAGAATTGCTTCTCATGTACAGAAAGCAAGAGCTTTCTTGTAGGAAGAGGCAGCACTAGGTGAATTCATCTCTTTCCTGTCTTCTTGCCTGTGTCAAAAATAATTTTATTCACGTGCATTTTATTCACATTGTATCTTAAGCTTTTCTTAGGACTGTTTCTTAACCTTTTGGTTTCTTCCTTTTTCTGAACAGATGAATCTTCAAGGCCAGCAGTGATTGGACATGCTGGAAGTTTTGGATCATATCCAAACAATGCTGAAGCTATCAAAGACATTCTCATGTCTGTTTTAAATGCATCTGGTTTGAAGCCCTCTTTGGTGCTGGAGCAGAACACAATGCAGGGAGCAGAGCATCTGGACAGTGATATGGAGCAGTGGGAAGAAAGCAGTGCTGGGGATAGCCACGATGACAGCGACAGCGATTCTGCACATCGCAACACTGCCTGTACACAAACAGACATTCGGTTTACAAGGCACCGGGCGTGTTGGAACAACACAGACTCTGATTCCTCCAAACCTTTGCTGGATACTTTTTTTTGTCCTCGTTTCTCTGACGGAGATCCCGCTGCGTCCTCCTTGAATGGTTTCACTCTTTCGGACGTGTCCCCTCTGAAGCAGGACTGCTTTACCCAGGTGACGTTAACAGGAGGCACTGTCACATCGGCTGTTGTGCATTCTGGAAAAGAATGTTATACTTCCCCTGAAAGAGACTTGACTTCGACAAGGTTTCTTTCCAGTTCAACTGTTGGTAAGCCAGCAGATCTAGTGCAATACCCTGATGCCTTGGAGCCTGTGCCCGTCAGCAACAGTGACAGCAGTTCTCCCAGTGGCCTTCCCCAGTCAGAGCCAGTCAATCCAACAGGTAACTTTGCAAGTGCATTTTTGTTGTAAGATTTTTGCACTAGGAAAGACAACTGTAATTGAAGTGGGCCTTGCTTATGGTGATTGCAAATTAGACAAATGCTGTCATTCAAAATAGGAGAGAGAGGAGAAAGAAAAAGCTTAAAAAACAAGGAGAATCAGAAGGTTGAACTTGGTAAAACAGGAGACTCTCATGCTTGTGGTAGGCATCTCTCGTGATGCAGAAATGCATCTGTAATATGCAACTGTTGGTAAAATGTAAAAATTGCTGAGCTGTGAGCAATGTAGAACATGCACTGGATGGGCTTTCTACCAACTTTGTCTTGTCTTCACTGTTACCCTTCTCCGAATAGCAGAGAGCATGAATCGGGGCACTGGGTAGTGATTTACTGGTGTGCGTGGGCTCCCTGAGTCATCTTGTGTTTGACGTTAGCTGGAGGAGAGGGAGTCCTTGGATTCTGGGCTTTTGGAGGCAGGGCATTAACATCCATTCTTGTTATGACTAAATAGGCTTGTGCCAGAGTGGGACTGTTTTTCCTTTTCCCCTTTCCAAGTGCACCTGAGGTCTTAGACACACAAACCCCCAGCCAAGACAGAAGAGGATCTTTTTACGCATCACCAGTTTCCAACCGTACGGATATCCTGTGTGTTGTCTGTGAAGAGACACCAGCTGAGGGCTGCTGGCAGAGGGTGCCCCCTGAGCAGAGTGTCTTCTGTCCCTGTAGTGTCAGGGGGCTCAGGGCAGCACAGGCCTGTAAGGAGCTGTTCAGTGGGAATTTTCGGTACATGCCCCAGAGATGGATGGGGGAGCAGCTGGTTTGGCCGTGAGTGAGGCACTGAAACAGGTTCTCTGAGGTAGTTGTGGATACCCTGTCCCTGGCAGTATTCAAGGCCAGGTTGGAGGGGTTCCTGAGCAACCTGATCTAGTGTGTGGCATCCCTGCCCATGGCAGGGGGTTGGAACTACATAATCTTTAAAGTCCATTCCAACCCAAACCATTCTATGATTCTATGATGACAGACATTGAGTCTCAGAAAGATGCTGCAGTTGAGGCCTGATTTTTCTACTGGAATAAAAGCAAACAGCAGGTAGTTCTCATCCTGCCTTTCTGTTAGAAATAAACATGACAGAAGCTAGCATTTGTTTTTTTTGTTTCTGTTTTGGTTTTTTTCTTCTCCCTTTGGTCAGTAGTAGTCCTAGACTGGAACTGTTCCTGATCCTTCCTAGCTATTCACCCAGAGCTCCTCCAAGGTCTCAAGTTGACAGCCAGAACTCAAACAGGAACGTGCCATTGCAGGACTGGGAGCTCTTAATAATTACACCTTTGTCATCCAGGATAGGCTGTCGTCAACAGTTAGGATGGTGACGATTATGGTTGTTTCCTTCTGCTGGGTGTTTTGTTGGCTCAGTGCCTTCGAGAAGTGCCCGTCAGAGAGAAGGAAACCGCACCCAGCAGTTTGGGCTGGCTGCAGCCAGTCACGCGGGTTTGGGTAGCTGGGTCTGGAAAACACAGCCCAGGCTCTCGGGGTCAGCGGGGACTGCGAGGCACGTGTATAAGAACAAATAAATTGTGCGTGACTCGATCTTCTGGCACGAGTCGGACGTGCCACAAGCTTGTGTTGGGTTAGTAGCACTGCTGGCTCTCCAGAAAGCAAAGGGAGGAATGTGGCAGCCAAGTGACTGAAAAAGTAGCATCCTTGATTTTACTAAAAATACGAGTAAAGGATCCTGTTAGACACTGCATAATGTGGTGGGCTTTCTCTGCTTTAGACTCTGGCCTGTTCTGTACAAAGTGAAAACTTCTGCATTTCATCGTTCCTTGTTGCTATGAGGATATGAAAAGCAGATAGCAAAATGAAGAAACAAAATGCCTAATTTGAAGGAAGGAATTATGCAATAGCATTTCCTGACTTACTATCCTTTCTATTGCTATCTCAGAGGTGGTTTCTCACAGGAGAATTGGTGACAGATGCACAAGGTGTAAGAAAATTACATAATATAACTTAAATCAGAATAAATAATTTTTTTTCGGTGGGGTTTAATGTTTTTGTTTAGTGAGATTTTTCTGCTGGTCCTAGATTTCTGTTAGGCCTTGTTCATATGTTTAAGGGCCATTCTCTTGTGGCCCCACGCAACCTTCTGGAAAGGCTCTGCCATTGTTAATGAAGAGTTTGTGACTGAGTTTGCTGTTTTCTGGGGGCTTTGTTGTGGCTGATGTGTCACTGACAGTTCACAGGGCTTGTTCTTGCTTTTGACCTCTGTGTACATCAAGGTCACTTCCTTCTTTGGCTCTTTAGGGCTCTTTCCTCAGCCCCAGCAGCTTCCAGGCAATAATGTTCAGGAGCACAACGGCAACCTGATAATTTTTCTGCATCAGAGCCAGCTTCCTTCCTGTCCTTCTTCTCACTTAACATTCTTTTTGCTTTAAGACGCAAATGGGATGCAAGAGGTGAGAAAAAGAGAAAGCTCCCATTAGATTTCAAAATTACATTTAGGATGAATTGTACCTTATATTTGAAAGAGAAAGGAATAATTTTCTCATTTCCTTATTTCTGCTTATTAGTTTTAGTTCAGAGAGAGTAGTGTTTGTTATCTTAACAGATGAGAATGCAGGCTTTTATCAACCTGTAGAGCTTTTAGCATTGCTTATCCAGTAAGATGAATAATCAAGTAGGTATGAAAATAGCCTAATTAGGCCATTAAATCTGTTTTGAAAAGTCATATTGACAGGCTTTTCATTTTTCCTTCATGGTATACACAATGGAGGTATTAATAATTCTGTACAAAAACGCTACATTGCTACGCTCAAGCACAGTATTGACTTTTCTGCCTGATGTCATCAATGCTCAGGGCAGCATAACATGGTTTCTATAAATAAGGCATTATAAATAATCTAAACTAGGCCTGAGAGTCAGTGCCCCTTAGTTGTAGAAAAAGTTTTTATAAACTGCGATCATATCTTGTGGGACCTCTTTAGCCTTTCTGTGAATTTTAAACAAATTTAAAAATGACATTTTTTTTTAAATAAAAAGCCTTTGATTAAGCCATACTATCTGCAAAGGCTTTAAATACTGTGTGTGGTGGCCATTTACTTACAGTCTATTTTATCCTGAAAACATCACGAGAATGAAAGAGAAATTACTTGAGTTTAAGGTGAAAGAAGAGGTAGTAAACACCTGCCAGTGTCAGTTGTTTTCTTTAGTATCTCATTAGTGTGTACATTCATAGACATTATATATAATCTTTATCATCTTTCCAGTAAACTTCTTGTAGCAGTGGCTGTGAGTGCTTTGAAAACAATTCATAGAATCATTGAATACACTCAGTTGGAATCATGAGGATCATCGAGTCTAACTCTTGGCCCTGCTCAGGACACTCCAAGAACCTCATCGTGTGCCTGAGAGTGTTTTCCAAATGCTTCTGAGGGCATGATCTCACACCTTCAGTTTTCTGGGAAAGAATATTAAAACTATACGTATATTTACATATAAAAAGCAATCCATGGTTCATCTATAAAAAACCTGATGTGCGCTCTGCTGCATAGTGAAAAGTTCTTATTGGGGAAAAAGAGATTAATTTTGTTTCATATGCTCAACCATACTCATCAGTGAATGCCAGGAGAAGAAAACTGCTATTCTGGAAAGCAGGGAGTACTGTGGCTAATGTACTTATTACTATGCAGTATGGGTTGCATTTGGAAACTGGAGAGAGATTTTCTTGGGGTATGGAAACATAACGACAAAGTGTTTTCTAAACTTGCTGTAGTCACGGCAGTGATACAGGGAATCTTTTAAGGCTGATGCATCTCTCTGCATGCCCAGACAGCAGTGAGATTTCTTTTTGTTCCAGGAATTGTGAACAAGAAGAACGCAGTGTCAGCTGGCTGTGTTGCCAGCTGCAGAGCATCACTGTAAACCCAGCCTCATGTTCTGCCTGTGGTTGTCCCCGGCAGCTTAGGCTGTAGCTGAGAGAGGACTGGTGTGGGAGTGCAGTGCTGTCACTGCATGACGTTTAAACTACGTTTCTCTGATAGTTGATGCTTATGCTTCAGGTTGCCAAAGTAGTTTAAATGCCAGTGTGTCCCTCACATTTCTCTCCTCTTTAACTTCCACCACAACTTCCAACCCCAGCAGTGTTCTGTTTGGGAAAGAAAGTTTGCTTTGCTTTCTGGAAGTCACTCTGCACACATCCTGGGAGCTGCAGAGAAAGAAATAACTAATAAAAGTTCTTGTTATACCCACAGGTTCTACTTCTCCTTTGAACATAAGTGCTATACCCTTGAATCGTTCGTTGCAGGACATCTGCATGCTTCCAGAGGATGTGGAGAAGGTGAGGACAACAAATACTATCATCATAATGTTTTTTCCATTTTGTAGTGGGAAAACCAAATGACAAGAGGTGTTTCTCAATAAAAGAACTTCCTGATAGATGTACTAATCTTTACAAATACTGTATTTTCCCTCTTCTTACCCTCTGTGGGTGAACTTAAAAACATAACATGACTATTTTATAATCTATTTTCTACTCTAAATCCCCTTAATTAAACATTTTAATTATTTTAAAATAATGAAATTATTTAGGAACACTGTACATTTCCACTTTTCATTCCATTATTTTCCTGCACACCTCTTGAGAAAAATAGGATTACTCTAGTAACTTTAAAGTTATATTACAATATGTTGCGTAGAATTTGTTGCAGCTATGTGCATATGGATGGGATTTGCCTTGTGCTTTTACTGTCAGAAGATGGGAGAAGCTGGGGTTTTTTTTTGTGTCTGCTTATGATGATCATGTGAGATTGCTGTCAAAGAGTTACAGTATGAATAACAAGCACAATAACTCAAAAAACTGCAGTAATTTAAGAAGTTTCTCATGGTTTCTAATAACGGGGCCCAAACAGTCTTAAGTGTGTTGACAGAGAGGCAGTCCACTCAAGCTTATAAACAGAGCTAAAGAGGAGGAGATAATGCTGTCACACGTCACTCTCTGTGCTAAATATTATTCTTTCCTAACAGTGGGAAAAGAGAGGTTAATGAATTGCAACAAGTAGGACTTAATACAAAAGAGCTTTAAAAATGTGCCTAGAAAAGGAGATTTTTTTGTTGGACTGTGGATGTGCAAGTGGTCCCATGTCCTGGGCCCAGGAAGTAATCATCTTTGTACACAGCACTGGTTTCACTGGAGTGACAAGTTCTGCTTTTGGTTTGAAGCTCTCAGCATCCTTAAGGTGCATTTCAAACAAAAAACCTCGACCCACTAAATCACATGCCAAAACCCAACAAACTTGTGAATTAGGTTTTCATGTGCTTTTTTATAAAAGGTGTTTCAGAAAGGAGACAAGGTTTCTGTCTATAATGTGGGAACGAGAACAAAAGTAATTTGCTTTCAGTCACCAGGAGACCAGTGATTAGATATCTGGATTAGAAACTACAGTCTGACAAGTATTGAGTGAGTCAAGATCATATCAGCTACTACTACTGTGCAGGGGACTGGGGCCTGATGTGATTACAGGTTAAAAGATAGTAAGAGCTCAGTCCAAATGAGCTCCAAATGCTGCCTTTATAAAAAACAGAACAGAAAAAACCCAAACAAGCAAAAATACTTCTAGGTTGTTAAATAATTTATTTGAACTTTAGGACTGAAAACTAAGGTACGTGTGGTGTCTGCAAGTCCGAGAGTCATAGTCAAGTTGTAGTTGTGAGCCAGGAAGGAAATGGGCCAGATAATCTTAGAGGGACTTTCCGTTGATGTTAGTGGGGGAGAACAGAAATGAGAAGGTTGGTGTGTCACAGCTGAGTTGGGACTGCTACCTAGGATGAGGGAGATATCAGTAGGCAAAGATGAAAGTTGATAGTCATGCTGAGCACAGGAGTCCTTGTATTCTGTTCCAGCTTTTTGCAATGTAGCTCTCTCTTACACTTGTAATTGCTTTTATCAGCAGGACTGATAGGCTGATAGGGCTGTGCTCAGCCCCTAACTTGAGACTTTTTGAATCTTCAAAGTAGGAGATATCTCCCAAAAGGAAGAAAAGCTGTTTAATTATTTCTTTTCTAATGTAGCAAACTCCTGGACTCCTGAAGTTCATTGAAAGTTGTCTCTGGAGAAACTGTATACCACGCAAGTGATTTTAATCAGTGTTAGGGAAAAGATAAAAGTCTTTTTAAACGCCTACAGGGACTTGATGGGGGCTCTCTAATGTTGAAACTAATCTTGTCTAAATGTATTTATCTGTGAGCAATAAGAAAACTGCTGTCTGCTGTGCTCCTTGAGATTTAGCTATTTCTAAACACTGATGTCTTTCATCATGCTTCCCATACAAGTTGAGGGTACGTCATAAATACTGATGTCAAGTGGTACAATTTTCTGAACATAAGCCACTTTTATAAAGCTTTAATTATTCTGCACTCAGAATCTCTAGCCTTAGATATTGCCATAACGTTTTAGACATAAGTTTAGGTTTGCATAATGCAGTTGAGGGGAGAGAGGGAGAGTATTCTGGGCATCTCTTGGTTTACGCCCATGTGTCTGAGTGCACCTGTCTCTCCATGATGCATCCACTTTTGAGCTGAGGCTGGTTTGGGGAGCTGTGCCCATGCCAGTAGCAGTAGCACAGGTGGGGCTGGTGTTAACCCACAGGAAGCAAACGATACAACAGTGACATTGGGACAGGGAGCCCCGGGTTTGTCTCGATGTCTCAGTGATCTGTTTTCCTAGAGAATGGGTGAGCCGGGCAGGCAAGATGACAAGGGACATTCTACAGTGAAACTTTGAAACAGCTACCTTTTGTTGAAGGCAGTATGAAGCCCAAGGGAGCCAGGTTTCCATTTACCCTTATCACAGACTTTCTATGTAACGTTGAGTTGACCATGTAAGCTATCTCACTGCACATTCCCTACTTCACTGCCTCAACTCTAACCCATGAAAGCATTTTACTAGCTCTTGTACTATCCACTGCCTGAAGATCTGCAGTCCCTCCAAAACTTGCCACTTCTGGCCCCCTCCAAGCTAGCATGTGTGCAAAACTGCTTGTGCACCTTTACTGGAAATTAAATCATATTAAATAGGTTACATGGATGCACACTTGCATACTAAATAATGCAGTGTAACTAGAAGACTGTGCTCCTAAAATCCATACATATTCATCAGTTAGTCATGTAATGAAGTTTATTTTTATCTAATAGATGGGTAAGATAAAAGTAAATTGTATGTTTTAATCAAGGGTGAGACAATTATCTGGGCAGTTGACTTTTGCGTGTTGTCTCTGAATTTCCCTTGGGGTGGTTTTTTTATGTGTTTAAATGAAAGGTGAGATAGGTTTGCATTTTTATTTACAGAGTTGAAAAAGTGCAGGGAGAGAGTATATATTTCAGTTCATCTTAAGTAAATATCAAATATGCTGGGTAGTAATGAGCATTCCATTCTTGTGTCCAGGAAAACGCACACTTCTTTGTTGCAGATATGATTATAGCATCACTAGAAAAAATGAAATGTAATATCTTAAGTCAACAAGCAGAGTCCTGGGGTGTGGAAGAAACAAGTGGATCAGATGGCAGCTATCACACTGATTCGGAGTTAAATTCTTACCCTGAAGTAAAGAAGTCTGATTCTTCTGTTGCCTCTTCAGACAGTGGTTATGAAGGCAAGTTACTTAGTCTAGAACGTAACCTTGTCTGAAAGCCTTTGCTGTTTGTTTTAGTGCAAGACAATACTAAATTAATTGGGGCACTGCATGAAATCAAATCCTCTGTTCCCTTCTCTCTGGAGAGCTGTACCCCTCAAGGATCATTATACCACAAGTGTTTTTCCTGTGGGTCAAATACTTCCTTTTGAATGCTCACATCTGTGTTTTATTTATTGTAATTAACTTATTTTATACATTTAAAAGAAAATATAAGGTTCAAGTGCTACATACCAAGCATGACTCTCCAAAAAGAGTGCCTGTAGTTGGCTAATTTTCTTTCTGCTTAAATCCTTTTTTTTTTTTAAGGATTTGCAGCCTGGCTTTTTAAATCTATGCTTGCTTCTGCAGTATGCAGATCAGGCTATGCAATTAGTTTGTATGAAACTGCCCAGAGTATTCATTCACATATAGTTTGAGGCAAATAATAAATGCTCCTGGCACTGTAATGCTTGAGTCAGCACACACATTTTTTTAAGTAGATTTTAGTTGCTTGAGTAATACAGCTCTTAGTGATGGATCATAAGTCTCAAGTCTAAATGTCGTAACTTCTGTGGAAAAATGAATGGTGTGCTTGCATGTGAGAAGGGGAGAGACCACTGATAATATAAAAGATTTTGGTCTATCACTTGAAGCTTCTTGCTGAGAAACTGAAGGATATACTGTATGACAGACTCCCAAGAGTTGGCTTTCTCTGTGTATGTGTAGAAATAAATAATTAAAATTGCTCCATAAATACAGTCTGTGTGCTAAAGTTTTGTTAAGTGATGAAAAATGTAAATATAATTTTAGATACTTATATGCTGGAAAAGTTTAACTAACTTATCTTTTTTCTGGACAGGCTGTGCTTTGCTGCCTGTCAGCTCCCCAGTGCATCTACCATCACATCATGAGGTTACCAGATTTTGTTGCCACAGTGACTCAGAGGATGAATATGTAATTATCGGTAAGACTTTAAAATTAAAACTGCAAAAACAGATATATTGTTCAGCTGAATCTATTCCATTGCTTGGGAATTCCATCGACTTTCTAGAGGTTATTGCAGGAGAAATAACATGAGAAAATGGAAACAATGATGTATGCATGGTTCCTTATTAAAACATATGCAGAAATACCAGACTGGTGCAGGATTTCCTTTCTAGAAAAGAATATCTTTGCTGATTTGAGAGTGTGGCGGGCTGGCCCTGACTGGATACCAACTGACCACCAAACCACTGTGTCACTCCCCCCCCTCCACTAGAAAGGGGACAGAAAATACAAGGAAAGGCTTGTAGGTCAAGATCAGGACAAGGAGAGATCACTCACCAATTACTGTCACAGGCGAAATAGAGTCACCTTGGGGAAATTAGTTTTATTGCCAATCAAATCAGAGTAGGGTAACGAGAAATAAAACCAAATTTCAAAGTACCTCCCCCCCCTCCTCCTAAGATAAACTTAACTCCCTATTTCTCTACCTCCTGGGGCTTCCCACGGGTCCTGCCAGGAGCCTGCTACAGCATGGGCTTCCCTCTGGGTCACAGCCTCCTTCAGACATCCATCTGCCCCAGAGTGGGCTCCTCCACAGGCTGCAGGTGGGTCTCTGCTCCCCCATGGACTTCATGGGCTGCAGGGACACAGCTGCCTCACCATGGGCTGCACCATGGGCTGCAGGGGAATCTCTGCTCTAGCTCCTGGAGCACCTCCTGCCCTTCCTTCTTCACTGACTTTGGTGTCTGCAGAACTGTTCCTCTCATGTTGTCACACATCTCTGCAGTTGCAACTGTGCAGGTTTTTTTCCCCCCATCTTAACTCTTATGTCTAGAGATGCTACCACTATGGCTCATGGGCTCAGGCTTGTCCAGCAGTGGGTTCATCTTGGAGCTGGCTGGCATTGGCTCTGTCAGACACAGGGGAAACATCTGGCAGCTTCTCACAGAAGCCATCCCAGTAGCCCCCCTCTACCAAAATTTTGCCATGCAAACCCAACACAGGGACTGAAGTTATGACTAAGGATTAAACCCAAGGAATATAGGTGAGAAAAATGTGAAACTGGCACAGCCTCAGCCACTCTCTCTCAGTTCAAGAGAATTTAGGATATGATCATTTCCTGATTAAACAGATTGATTAGGTTTTAGGCAGCCCTCCCTCTGCTTCAGGACTAGAGCAGAATGTCTCTGTTCCCTTATCATCACATGTTTTGCTTCTCATCAGAACATCCTGATTTTTCTTTGGTTAGCTTCTGGGTTTAACACATACAGAAACAGAAACCCTTAAAAGAGCCTGCACAACATTTAACCTCTGTTTTATTTTTTCCTGATAAAAAGTAGGGGTTTTATTGCTCTCTTTGGTTTTAGAGATTTATTTTTTCACCTCTTCTTTCCCTGATCAAAGAATGAAGAACTAGCTCTCAAAACTCCATTCCTAGTAGCAAGTGCTACTTAGAGATGTATGAATGGGAAAACATTTGTCTTGAGAGCAATAAGAATGGCCAAAAGTAATGCTACCAATACCTTGTTGGTATAAGCATATTGTGTGTATAAACATAATGAAGAAGTGTGTGCTTTAATTCCATTCATCTCACCTGTTACTAACTTGTTTATAGCATTAGCTGGTAAGTTTGTGATCAGTGTCTCCAAGTATCTGTCAGTGTCCAAGAAAATTAGTGTGCACTCTCTTGGCTCTGTATATTATTACTTACCTCAAGGCTGGACCTTGACCAGCAGGCACTTCCTGTCCTTAGGACTTCTGCTCTTGAAGGGAAGCTGATGGTGATATTAGGATGTGTAGGTGTTAGGGAGTCTTCTTCATTTACAGATGTCAGAGATATGCAGAGGAGATAAGACTCCTTATGCCTGTTTTACAGCTAGGATTGAGGCTATTTCCTGCATCCAGCAGGGGTGTTGTAAAGATGAATATATTTGAAACTGGCTCTGTGGTAATACAGACGGTAGATGTAAAACAGTGCTGAGTAACAGAAGCTTTGTTTCTTAGATGGCTTGATAATGTTTTCTCCTTTACCACAGAACTTGAAGACCTTGAAAATCTGTCTGTCACTCCAGATAAAAGGTGTGTATCTCNTACAAACCTGGTGGCACTATGTTTTCTGCTGGAGCAGCTTTCTGGTGGTTTTTCTGGCTGGGGCAGAGAAAGGTGTGGGAGTGGTAAAGTTGGTCCTTCCAAAGAAGGGGAAGGAATGCTGCTTGACAGCAAATGTCTCTGGTGCTTGGCTTAGCAGAGTGTTTCTCTTGTCCCTGAGTCTTGCTGGAGGGTGGTGTCTGTGGCTCTTCAAGGGCCTGGGTGTATCAAAGAAAGAGGGTAGAAATGACGGGATGGGAGCAAACTTTTCAGGGATGTAGAAGAGGCACTGGAGATGCTGATGACATGCTGCTATTTTTCACTAACTGTATTCCTTAACTTTCAGATCATCTTTTGAACCAGGCAGCAATTCTGCTGAAGCAACAGCCCAGGAGTTGTGCAGAGCTTTCAGAAAATACTGGTTGCAGACAGACTCTGTAGTTCAGCTGTCTGGTTGCCTGAGCTCATCTAAGCAGAGAGTGAGTCTGATCTGAAAACAACAAGCTCTTTATTCAGTTCCCCAAATAATCATTTTCTCACTGCAGCTGCTTCACTGCTAGCAAAAGGGGGAAGCTAAATTAAAAAAAAAAAACAAAAACCAAAACCCAAACAAATATAGATGAGTGCTTACAGTTTATTGCTTCACTTTAGATAAATTTTTAGAAAATGTCTCCTTTCTTCAGCAATTTTCAATATATTTAAGACGTGGAGTTGTGAACAATCAGAATGTGCTTTCTTCTGAGACTGATATGAGGGAGTTTAACTAAGGGTGGACTACATGCAGGTGAAAACTGAGCTTTAAAATCCTGGAGTATAAAGGGAGATAAACATCTCCCATAGCATTTAACGTATGTCCAGCTGATGGACCTTTTGTGTTCACAAGTTTATCTTTCCTAATAGTCTGTGCTGAAAGAAGAGATTCCAAGAGAACTTGAGTCCAGTTTGAATCTGGCTGAAGAAATAAAGATCATATCCAAATTAAGAGGATCTTCTGGCTGGTCCCCACCAAGATCGCAGATTATATTTAATATTCATCCTTCAGTCAAGTAAGTTTTGAGGGATCTGAGCATTGTCATTTGGTATAGCAGGGGGGAAGTTGATGGAAGGAGCTTGGGTGACTAAGGGATCCTAAGGTTAGAGCTAGTGCATGGTACAACCTTCTGCAGTATCTGTCACCAGCCTCAATAGAAAGCAGATACCATCTTTTTCTCTCTGTTGGCATGTCCTGATTAACATGGCATGTGCACTTCTGCATGTGATAATGTGCATACCGTTTGATGTTAGAGTGGCAGCATACTTAGATGGCTCCTAAAAATTTCATTTTATGACACTACCTGAAGAATATTCTTGACTTTCCCCACTTTCCTGCTAATATTTTATGGATAGTAGGTTTTCAGAAAGTGGGGAGAAAAACAGGTCATTTTTGGGGAAATTGCTGTCTCACTCTGCATGAAGTGCTGTAAAGTGCACACAGAAGGCAAACTGGCTAATCCTTGTGTTGCTGCAGGTTTGTTTGCTTTTTCAGTTGCAGATATGGACTTTCCCCTCTCCTAACCACTTGATACTGATGCCATCTTAAGAAATGTAAAATAATTTAATTCTTTCAGCAAGCTGTATTTGATTATATATTCTCCACAGAAGAGCATAGGGAGTCTCCCACTAAAATAATAATCTGCATCTCCTTACAGAACCCCCCTTCTTCATGTGGAGGAGTAGGACTCAGCTCCTAAGTTGGGGCATTTTCATTGGTGCCAGTGTAGCTCTTTTGTACTTTGGAAGAAAGTTAACTAAAACTGTATTTTGAATGCTGAAAGGTCTAACTGTTTGGCTCTGTACACAGGAGAGATGCAGTGGTGGCTGCTCAAAACTTCACGTGTGTTGGTTGCGGAACCCCGATAGAAAGCAGTAAGTATTACCAAAAGCAGAAAAAAAACTCTACTAAGCGCATTACTAGTAATCAGACCATAATTGTACCACAACTGTAAAATTATCTGAGCTAGAAGAAAAATCTCATTGTTGGATGTGCCTGCAATAGTAAAACAGACAGTGGGATCTTTCCAGTGTCTGGAGTTTCTCATTGTGGACAGAATACAATACTTGATAGATGTCCTTCTCATGCACAATAAAAATTCATGACAGTCAACAACAAAACAGGAAAAACTGTTAAAAAAATCAAGCTTCCACACTGGAAAGCGCTGGTTTTACATCTTCCAATTGTTTCTTTCAATAATTCTTTCTCTGTGCCAGAGACTTTATGCAGGCTTATGGAATGTGTGGCTTTGCTCTTTTGGGGTGTCTTTTTAATTTTCTACTTGTGATACTTTGTGAGAACTGGTCAAAAGCACAATTATTTACAGATCTGACAAACAGACCTTACCTAAGAAATCTTTGAAGTGGCGACCAAGACTTGTTCTGGGTCAGCTCACAAGAGCAGCATTTGGCCTGTAAAGTATCAACAATCTATGGCAGCACATTAATTCAAGCAAGTCTGAGATGCTGTAATAGCTGGGAAAAACCCGCAAAACTCTTTATATGAAAAACTATTATACAAATGTGACTCCAATATTGGTGGCAGTTTTTTGTTCTGTATTTCATCATGTGTCTCTTTTGTGGGTAAAGCAACAATAGCTTCTTTAAGATCTCATGGTGATAGTTATAATCAGTTCAACAAATGTGGAAACGAGGAAAGCTTTCTGTTCTAATGCAAAGTTCGGAGCTTGTGCATGTGCTTACCACAATAGTAAAATACCCTACTTTAAAAAAATCCCTTTCCCCTTGCTCCAGTAGATTGGAGTTATTAAGACAGAATAGGCATACAAACAAGAGGTATGTCCCATAAAATTTCTAAATCTAAATCTCCCATTTTAGAAATAGTCACAATTTAATTCCTGTCTACTTGCAGAATATATCAGGAGACTCCGCTATTGTGACTACCTGGGAAAATACTTTTGTGACTGCTGCCACAGCTATGCCCAGTCTTCTATTCCTGCCCGAATACTTTCAAAATGGGACTTCAAAAAATACTATGTATGCAACTTCTCCAAACACCTACTGGACAGCATATGGCAGCAACCAATTTTCAATGTGTCCTGTATTAACAAAGCCCTCTACACAAAAAGTAAAGAAATGGACAGAGTGAGGGTAAGTGCAGCCTTTTTTTATTAGGAATTTATGGGTCAGAGACTTTTGGGAAAAACTCCTTAGGGCAGGATGTCCGTTGCTCTGTATGTATGTGTGAAGGAGGAGAGTTGGTTTCTCTTGCTTGTCCCATCACTGCTTCTGGGACTTGTTCTCCTTAACCTCAGATGAAGATTATGCCAGAGGTCTGTCGTCTTGTCTTTGAGAAGTGTCTCCTTATTGGTTTGCAGTTTCAGTTCATGAAGGCGAGTTGGGCTCCAACAGTAAATATTTACCTCTACCTAGTTTTCAGCTGTTGCGAAGTTCTGAAAGTTTTGAATGACTCCTTAATTTTGTGGGCCATTGGAAAAAACACCTTTGGCTCATCTGAGGGCTGTACCTCCTACAGCTTGAGGAAGGGTGTTCTACTGAATATTACAAGTAGCCATGTGCTCCGTTCTTGGCTGAGGAGACACTTACCTGTTCTTACACAGGTTTGGGTCTAGCATCTTGATGTGCAGACATGGAGTCATTTGTAGCATTAGGACTTGCTTACTTGTTGAGAAGTAAAAACAGCCTTTGCCTGCCTTGGTTTTCTGTGCATTAGAAAATCCAGTTGTTTAATTCTGTGCTAAATGTGAAGTTCCTATTTTTAGGTATGGTTTGATGTAGTTGCAAGGGTTGCTGACTCAATGGTGTTTCTCATTTATGAATATATAAATGCAATTGCTTTTAATTTAAAAATTGATTGTCTTTTCTCCTTCATCTTTTAGGAGGCCCAAGAACAGCTTTTTCACTTGAAAAAGCTTTTGAAAACCTGCAGGTTTGGTGAAAGGTATGGACCGTGATTGTGCGTGAAAAATAGCTTAGTAAAATGTGCATGAGGTGCTTATAGAGCCTTCTTCTCTAGCGACATTAGAGTCCAGTTTAAAATAACTTAATGTGATCAATAGAGAAAATTCTAATAACAAAGTTGCCTTCTATTGCACTGCAGATATTGAGTGAAGTACAGGTTTTATGTAGTAGCTTTCTGTTTCTTGTGGCCAAAGACATTTGGTTTTAGATGTTGAATGATTTTAATTTGGTGTATGTTTTTTTCCTGCTCCATCTCTCTTAAGTTCTCACTCATTCTTAAAAGGTCAAAGATACTTATCTCTCTGAGAATATTTATCTTTAAAAAAAAAATTAGATTTTTTTAAAGTTAACAGATGTGTTCCTCGAGGGTTTAAACATTTCTTCCAAGACTCTGTCATAATGCTAAATTCAGTTTTTTCTATAAACTTATTCAAATGAAAGTAGTAACCAAAAGCAATAAAGACCAAAACATGACCTTGCTTGTTGCTGCAAATTAAAGATTTGTGGTGTTCACCTTCCCAAACTATGGGCTTAACTAATATGTAGACATGTGAGTAATAAGACCTTCACTGCAGAATTGCTGACCTTTTTAAAAACAGACTTAAGCAAAATAAGCTTTGTAAGTAGGTTCTGTTCTCTCTTTGATATAAGCCTCTTTTATGCATCAATTATGTGTTAGTCACCAAAATTAAGAAGAAATGTATTTTTATGTCTCTCTTCTGATCAACCACCTGTGATTCCATTATAGAAATAAGCATTAGAATTCTCACTGTACCTATATCTACATCAGTGGTATTTTAAAAGCAGGAGCTGTATTTTCAGTGTTCACCCACTCAGTACAAGCACAGTTTCACCCAGTGGTGACCTACATAGGATAAAACTCATCAAGTTTCTCTTTGCAAAAGAAAATAAATAAGCCTAGCTTATTGTATTAGATACTATATGGGATTTTACCTACTGTTCCTGAGGTAGGAGAGAACCCTTTACACGTTATTTAAGAATTGCTGGGATAACTGTGTATGGCAACTCCAGTGCCTGAGGAAGGCACATTTAAAACAGACAGTTTATTCTAAATCCCAAACCCCAGTTTTTGTTAAAGTGATCTCAGATAGGGAGGGGAGGTAGGATTTAGCATGAACTTGCCTTGTATAACTCCTGTGTGACCAGAGAAGTGAAAGAGGCTTATTCTTGAAATATACTTGAAAAACAACTTTTTGTAGCTTGAATTGGGTTCCATTTCTCTTTACAGTGTACTGAAAGAATTTGAACAGGTCCCCAGCCATCTGACAGATGGGCTGCATCTCTTCTCACTGGATGATTTAGTGAAGATCAAACGAGGGCAGTTACTGCCCCTTCTTAAAGATATTCTGAAGAGCTCTATCTCCCATGTAGATGGCTGTGAGGTAAGGAAAAGCTTTTAATGTCCTTGCAGCTGCTAGTATGAGGAATATCCCTGCTGCCATTCCCATATAATTTTTTCTTAGATTTAAATTCAACCCTTTTGCTGTCGTTGTAGCTCTGTCAAGCGAAGGGGTTTATCTGTGAATTCTGTCAGAGCGCAGACCTGCTCTTTCCGTATCAGACTGCCAAATGTAAAAGGTGCACAGGTATGTTCCAGAGTTAATGTTTTTACTTTCTTCCTTGGCGGAATTTTGGTGCATAAAACTGTTTGGACTTATTTTAAACTTTGAGAACTAGCTTCACTAAAAGCATGTATATTTGAAAACGTGGATGTGGATTTGGAAACCGTGGACAGCATGTATCTTTGAAAATCAGCCTCTGGCAGCTGTTTTGCATCAGTGAATTCAGAGAGCAAGACCAGGGATTTGCCTGAACATGATTATGCCCCCGGGGGTAGGCTATTATTTTGGGTCTGGGCATGAGAGAGAGCTGTTTTATCAGATCTTGCCCACATTCATTGTAAATTGTTGCAGTGGTGGTTGTTGTCCTGGCCTTGCACTGCTTCTGTTTACTTTTGTGCTTGTATGTATTTGATAGAACATCATTCAAGGAACACAGCTATTGTTTAATTTTTTTTTTATTTTTTTTTCCCTGAATGCTATTCTGTATGTATAAACAGAGTGCAAAACATGCTTTCACAAAGCATGCTTCAGATCCGGAGGCTGCCCCAGATGTCTGCGGATCTCAGCTCGGAGGACACTTTCAGAAACTCCGTCACTGGTACTTCAGTGAAACTGAATTCCTCTGACTGCTGACTTCAGAAGATGCTCAAAGCCAAATCTTCAAATGCATGACTAAAAACTAAATAATGTTGTTTTAGACATTACTGTTTTTAATGCATGTCTCCTTTATGGGGGGGGGGAGAAGGCTGAACAAAAACCAAACAACAACTTTAATATCCTCATTGAAAACTCACTCGAAAGGAATTTCATCCTAACTGGTGACAGAAAGACTGGATGTTAATTCTGTGGGCAGCCTTTTGTTGCTATGTTTTGTCTTTGTATGTAAGATTTTTAATATTATATTTTTTTCATAGAAAAATGGTTCATCTCTGTAATTCTGCAGATAATGTATAGATAGTAAATGAGCATTTGAAATCGTTATCTGTGTCAGATTTTGGAAATGGGGAAAAAGTGGTAATGTACAAAATCATTCTCTGAAAAGCTCTACAATAAATAGAAAAGGCTTGTCTACAAGTTTTAGGCAGATGCTGATCTGGAATTGTTATGGCAAACACTTAATGTGAACCAGTGGATTTTAAGCTTCTTTTAAACAGATCTATTCAACAGCTTGTGGTGGGTTGACCTTGGCCTACTGCTAGGTGTTCACTCAGCTGCTCTCTCACCCCCATTCCTCCAGAGGACAGAGGGAGAAAACAAGATGGAAGAGCTCACAGGTCAGGATACAGACAGGGATATCACTTACCAACTACTGTCATGGGTGAAACAGACTTGAATTGGGGAAAATTAAATTTATTAGCAATTAGAAATTGAGTAAGGTGGTGAAAAGCAAAGATTAGAACAGTAATTTTCCCCTACCTCACCCACCCATTTTTCCAGGTTCAACTTCTCTTCTTCACTCCCAACTCTTCTACCTTATCCCCTGTCCCAAATGGTTCAGGGAAATGGGGAATTGGAGTTGCTGTCAGTGCTATAACTGCTACTTTCTGCTGCTCCTTCCTCCTTACACATTTTACCTGCTCCAATGTGGGTCCTTCCCATGGACTGCAGTCTTTCAGGATAAACCTGCTCCTGCATGGGCTCTCCAGGAAGATGTAGTTCCTTCAAGTAGTATCTGTTTGCTCCAGTGGGACCCTTTCCATGGACTGCAGGGGAATCTGTGTTCTGCTGCCTAGAGCACCTCCTCCCCCTCCTTTTTTTACTGACCTTGGTGTTTATACTGCTGTTTCTCGTGCCCTTTCTTAAATACGCTCTCTTAGAGGTAGCACCATCTTGGCTGAGGTGCTTGGCTGTGTTCTGCGGTGGGTCCATCAGAGCTGGCTAGAAGCAGTTGTGTCTGGCATGGGGCAGTCCTGGCCTCTTCGCAGAGAAGCCACCATGCAGTCCCTCACTGCCAACATCTTGCCAGTTATACCTGGTACTCTGCTCTAGAAGTTTCTTTCCAGAGCACTTATAAATGTGAGGAGAGGCAGTGAGTGATCAGGAGAGAGATCCTGTTTAAATCCACCCTCACGCTTGCAGACTGAGTCCTTGCCTAAAGGGGAAGTGCTGGAAATGGAAAGCAGCTTGCTTTCCCTGCTTGATTGGTTACTTCTAATGAAACTGGCTGAGGAAGCAGCCCTTGCCTTCAGAAAGGTAGAATAGCTGCTTGAACCTGTAAAACCATTTTTCTGTTTGTGCTATGAAGTACCAATGAACAGAGAAACCCCAGAACTTGAAAGCACATACCAAAGTTCTGATCTCTCTAATGGGGTGCTTTTAATATTTTGAATTTGTTGCTGTCATTTTTGTGCTTTGTGCTTCCTCTTCTCACCTACTTGCTCCACCTTTTAGCAAGGAAAGGATCTGTTACCTGGAGCTTTGTAAGTTTGCCTCCACATTAATGGTAATGATACTGCTAAACTCACTAACACTTCCACTAAGCTATTTTTCCTGTGGCCAAAAGCAGCTTGCCTACCTACTGGTCTGAAGCAAGATTAGCGTCTCTTACTCAAGATCACCAGTGCAGGGTAAGATGGGGTAAGAAAGAGCTTGCTTGTGCAGCTGACTGTATTTAATGTTACACAAGAGTAAATTCTCATGTAGATTGGGTGCACAGTTAACTGAATCACATGAAAGGCCTTGCTGCTGGGATTTTATTCTTATTAAGGAGTTGACTTGAATGATCCTTCTGTGGGATAACCTGCAGGGCAACTGAATACATATTTTTCACTATTCATTAATTCAGAAGAGCTGATCTGGTTTCTGGCTGTGCTTTTCATGAATGTTCAAGTCTTAATAAGCAGTAGCAGTACACAGGAGGGGGAGCATCAGAGTGGGAGTTTCATGCACCAAGTGTTGATACTTTACATCCGCTCAGTTCGGTCCGGGTCTCTGTAGAGCCTGTACAGCTTATCCAGCCTAATTGTTGCTACATACCACAGCATAGATTGCAGCAAGAGGAGATCCTCAATGAGTTTGTATAGCTAAGAGAAAGCGAAAGGCCTAAGAGTATCAACACGCTTGTAAACCAAGGAAAACTTGTCAAAATGTTCTGCTACTGAAGCTAAAGTAAGAAGGACTAAGTTGTGAGATGCCAGCAGGTTGGTCCCAAGTTGGAAGGAACAACAGAGGCCACAATTTGCTGCATTTGAGGGGATAGGGTTCTTGGCTGTTATGTCTGGAGGAGGGTCATACCAAACCCACATTCTTCTGTTCTGGTGTCAGCACAAGATACCACAGGAACACGCTGAGGCGATTTGCCCTGAATATCTTCTCTGTTGAGAAGCAAAGCATGGGTGACTAAACCTGTAGCCACAAGGTGTTCTCAGTGTTGCTGAGATAAGAGTTGCTTAATGGCTTTCATCCTAGGATAGCATATAGCATAATGACTGAAAGCATGCACGTATCTTTCTGTATTTGGTGATAAAGTGGCTTGGACAGAAAGGGATGACTTCTGTGCTACAAACCCGCTAAATATCTTTAGATGTTGCCAAGTTCTTTGAATTAAGTTTTGAGACTCACTAAGCTCCCTAGATCAATGCTATGCTCCTCCTGAGCATATCTCTATGGTCATTTCTGAGGCTAAACCAGATGATAAGGCAGATCCAAGACAAGATTATTTTTCAGAAAGAAAAGGTATATGACTACAGTGAACTTCTTTGCAGAAAGTGAAATCCTACACGTGTAAGCTCTGAATTCTTTGATGGGAGCAGACATTAAAGGGTTAGGCAATCTCACCAGGGAGTTGGGCTGGTTCAGAAAAAGCTGCCTGCTAGCTAGAAAGCTGAACATGTTTCACAGGGGACAGTGACTTAGGCACCAAAGTAACTGGGTATCCAAGTATACAGGTTATATCCATGGCATGGATTTTTGCAGTAGCAGTGCTTGTTCTGTGGACCTGGGGTGGTACCTGCCTCCTGGTGGAAAACAAACAAAGCCAGACACCACTCCACTGACCAGAGGTCTCCTTCTCCTCAGGCCTAGAATTGCCCTAGTCTGAGCAGCTTGATTCCAGTTTTTTGCTTAAGTCTGCCTGTGATTTGGAAATGGCAAGTTCTTCCTGAATGATGGGCACATGCTCGCTATAAGAGATCTCAGGGAACAGGACAAAATGCTTGTGGAGAATCTTTCAACGTCAGCTTCTAGCAGGGAACATTATTGTATTCAAGAGCCTGTCTTGTGTCCCAGTGTCCCAGCACTGTGTTGCTGATGCTGTGAAAGGTGCAGGATCTGAAAACACATGTAGTTGTTTGGACAATGGACATTTGTAGGAGTTGAGCTAGACTGATTTATGACAGCTGCTCCCACTACCTCAGTGTCATATATCTGAAATGATCTCACTTGCCTTACTTCCCCAAGCAGCAGCAGCAGTTCCTCTCTGATTCCTTTCTCTGCTCTTTTAGCCAAGGCATTTCAGTTGTCCATAGAGGCAAAATGAAACTAAGACATAAATCTCCAAAGTTACCAGCCCCTCTTCTCCTAGGCCTGCCTATTTTATTCACTTTTTAAGCCATTTTTACCTCTTAACAGCCCAGATAAATTTCTTTATGAGATGTGCTCCTTATAAAATAATAATATAATAAAATACCTCTGCTATTCCATAACCTAAGGATGATACTGAAGATGATGTTGGGGGAAAAAAAAGAAGACAAGCAAATTCATTAAGGTGTTGTCAGCCTGCAGAAATGAAAAGTGCTGGCAGGTCCTTGGGAAGACCTGTGTTCTGCCTTAGGAGACAACACTAAGCAGTAATTCCTAGAAGAAAGGAATCACAGTGCCTTGCATAAATCAGAAGGAATGCAGTGTTGTGGTCAGTACAAAGTGAGTCAGTGACTGCTGAAGTGCTGCTGTTGTGCATCAAGGAGCATGAGGTGGTAAAGGGGAATTTATTTACCTCACCTTGAACTGGGAGCCATTTTACTGTGCTCTCATCTTGGTCCAACAGTTACTGTAAATCAAGTTCTCCCTCCCTGGTTCTCAGAAGGTGAAACTAAATTAAAGCAGGAATGGTTTTACTGGAATATGATATGTTTTTAGGTCTCCAGCATGTTTCATGAATGAGACAAAAGAAAGTGAGTAGTAGTTTATGTGCTAACACAGCACAGAGGATATATCTGTGTTTCTCCTGTACACAGAAGAGTTCCTAAGCTAACTCAGACCCTGGTAACATCTGGCTGCAATTGCAATGTTCCTCTCACAGGAAAATGCTTTGGCACAGCATTTTCCTGTGCCAGCACAGCACTAACATGGCCACCATGTTGTGCTGTGTCACACTAGAAAAAATGTTTGTGGGTCTGTGACTGAAAGAGAGCCAGAGGGCTACTTCAAAGTGTAATAAAAGATTGAGAAGTCACTGAAGTAGGAAAATATGATGAGATAATGGGTAATTGGAGAAAAGTGTTTGCATCATTTTGTGCATAGCAAAATACAATTGAAGAGAGGCTTAAACAGGCCTGGGGAAGATGATGGTACAGATGGAAGCACATCCCAGATGTAGACCAGCAGACTGAGCAGAGGAGCATCTTTCATTTCTAAGCTTGAGAGACATGACAGTGATGGAGACAGACTTTCTCAGGAAGGATGAAATGCACAGAGAAGGATGAAGAGGTCATCTGGTCCCCGTTATGAAGAAAAATTGGATTTTTGTATGTTTCATCAATTGATTAGTCAACATGTTAACAGCACCACTTATCAACCATCCTTCTCAGAGTCTACTCAACATGGAGGTCTGGTTGCCCCAGACTCCACTCTGATTGCCTTCGAAGATGCCTAGCTCACTCTCCTTGTTGAATAGCACTGTGTCTGCTGTAGTAGGGCTTCTTCTGTAAGTCCCAGCAGTCAGGCACAAGGTCTGTGCCAGAGCTGAATAGGCTGGGCCCCCCTAATCTTAATCCTCAGGATTTCTGTATTTGACAGGTTGATGGGAAAGCAGAAATAACTACCAGCATATCCTGCACACTTCCTATTTCAAAATTGCTTCCTGGCTAGTTGCTTCCCCTTTCACACAGCAAATGTGCACAACTGCTGCTCCAGCACATGCTGGCTGGAGATGGCCAAGATGCTTCCCCAAGTCAATCTTCCAGTTGCTCCTGCTACAAGATGGGGATATCCACAAACAACCTGTCTACTGGGTCTTGATCTAGCCTTTGATGCTGGGCTCAGGGCCTGCATTCATGGTGGTCTTGTCTCAGCACTGTGCTAAGTGCTCACCAAAGGAACATGATGACATTACTCTCATATTTTCCCAGCAATTTTCCTTACATTTTTGTCTTTTTGGGTCTTTCCACGGGGGAGCTCTTCAGACCATCCTACTCCATCCTCTCTGGGTTCCCGCAGACACACTGTTCACTCCTACCTTCCCAGGGGTTCATAGCTTCCCCAGTCACACCTTTTTTCTCTGCATTTCCTTCCCTCTTCCTCTAGCACCTGCCACAAGTGCTTGTCTGGAGCTTTCAGCATTCCTTCCTTCTCACCTTACCTGCCAAGAAGGTGCACCTTGGTGCTGCCAAGATTATTGCCTCCAGCCACTGTCTCACCTGGGCATTTTTTTGCCGTCTCAAGTACTCTCCTACTCTCTATCCCTGTTCTACCTCCAGAGGAGTGACCCAAAGAGCTCTAATTTTCCAGCGCATATCACATGTATTAGCTTTTGACTATTACTAAGACCTTTCACTTTTCTTCATGACTGAAATCCCCACTGCTCTCTACCAGGTACCTTTTCACCACTCATCCTTATTTCCAACTTGACCTGACTGCCAGTGAAACCTGAAACATCTTTCAACATCTAAACTATGACTATTTCCCAATGACCTTTGTTCACATACATAACTTCCTAGTCCAAGGAATTCAGAATTCCAGTCAAGCTTAGAGGACCAAAGCTCTTTCTAATTGTGTAAGAATGAACTAGCTCACACTTTTGTTTCCTGCATCCTCTTAAGGACAGAACACAAGCACATGCTTTTGTCCCAGAAAAAAAAAAAAGATTGTAAATCCTCATGTTTTTTATAATCCAGAGAGTCACACATGCTCTAGTTCTAGAAATGTTATTTACTGTGTGTCATGAAAAAATGACACATGGGCTGTGACCACATCTGCCATAGTATCTGGGTGTCCTTAGGATGCTGTTTGCAATGTCAAAAAATCCATAGGTGCTGACAGTCTTTTATGTGCACCAGGTCTTACCAGGAAAAGAAATACTGAAACAGTGCCTTAGGGCAGATTTCTCAAACAAAACCTACCATCCAAATTTGACAGCAGATGGCATAAAACCTACATGCTGGTTCTGTCACTATGCTGTGCCATAGATCATTTCCAGAACTACTCATTCAAGGATGGGGGGCAGCTGGTATTTACTGTTTGCCACTAACTCATCCTGTCTGACCAAGAACGTGTACAAAAACCTGTCTAATGAAAATTGGCTTCTCTCCAGGGTTCTGCCTGAGTCAGGGGAAGGAGAAACAAAAGGAAAGTTGCTGAAACTGAATAATTTCTGTTTCTATCATGGTGAAATAAGAGCTGACCCAGCCACTTTCTGCTTTTTGCAAATAAATAGTTGTCCCCTCCCTCCTCTCTGCTAAGCATGCATCAGAATGAAGCAAGAAGGGGGATTTGTACTAGGATGTGCAGTGCTACAGCATTTGACACCTGTGAGTCACAGAGTGAGAAAGAGGTTCCAGGGTTGCACTGAGGCTGAGAGCTGAAGGTGCCACTCAAACAAGATGCTTAGGCATGGTGTATCACCCACCATGTGGTAGTTTATGCATTGGCCCTGCAGGAAATTGTGGAATTTATATATAAACTTGAGCTTCTAGTTACATGTGTGGTTTGTAATTTGCTTGTAGAAACCGCCAGTGGCCAGTCTGGTATTTAAAGGTCAGCTCTGTGCCTGCAAGTAGATATATCAGTCACAGGCAACTGGACACTGAAAAGAAAGACATTACTGAAATTCTACCCTGTGCACTGCCCAAGGACTTTACCCTAAGCCAAGATGAGGGGCAAGAAAGGAATGAAGAGGGGTGTGTTTCATATGTTGATCAGAAAGATGTGCCTTGACCTCCAATGGGATTTTGGCACATTTCACAAGCAGGAAGAATGAGGAGAGCAGTGACTTGTATCTGTTCACCTCCCTTTCCCAAAGCCTCAATCAATAAAGCAGAAACCTCAGTTTTCCTCTCATTGTGAGAGGTGCAAGATGCTTGCTCAGTTGGACTCCAGGAGACAGTGTAGATGGCACAGGAGATGGGGCTGTTGTGGATGACAGGAATAACCAAGTGTGCTCAGCTCAGCGAGAAGACAAAGCGGGGAGCAGATAAGAGTGAAAAGCAAATACTCAGAACAGCAGGAGCAAGTCTCTTGGGAGTTTTGTAGGTCTGATGGGGCAACAGCCCAGTGCTGTTAAGGACAGATGATTGCAGCTTTTCCTGTGGTAAGCTTCACTTGACACCCCCTGCACACACATCTTTCCTGTGCTTGCCTAACTCAGAATCCGGCTGCAGGAAATGTTGCTTCCTGGGAGGAGGGAACACTCCAGAATGGACTAGGCAACCGCATCTCATGCTCCAGCTGGTCCATCAACCATCCCTGTGTGTTGGCCTAGTCTGTATTTTACAGGTACAAAATGCCACAGGTGTAGCCACATGGCCAAGAGAGGCAGTACACAGTCCTCAATCGTTGGCTTTTCCCCTGAAAGCAATGAGAGAGGCCATGCAGTCAGTTATTATCTGTGGCCCAAAACCTCCCCACTGGCTGTGCAAAATCAGTGCATGGGTGTATGTCTCTCACAGCTACCTTATCCTCTGCATGCAAAGGGAAGAGCTCTTGGGGTGTCTTGCTACACCATCCTTATTACCTGCACCCTTAAGCCACGTTCCAGCTGACCAGGGAAGTGAATTGATAAAGGACTTTCAGCAAAAAGGTTCCTTCTCCTCTAACCCTGCCTGCCTGTGCAGGTATGTCCACACACACCTCCTTTCACATGCACATGCACACACACACAAACACACACACACACACACACGTGTTTGTAGGAGCAGGGCCCAATGCAAAACCATCAAGAAATGCCAATATTAACTTCGGCTAAATTACATCTTGTCTCAAATCAGGCTACATTTGAGAAGCAAGAATGCTATGTATTGATCACCCAGTAATAAGTAATTTCTGCACTATCTAAACACAATGTGAAAGTCAGAATTATGTATTTAGTGGTTTTCTGATAAAACAAGAGAAGAATAAACTTCTTACTTCACCAAAGCTTCATCCTCTGCCTCCAAAGTACACCATTTCAAAATCCTGAGTTAGTGGGAAGATCAAAATTGGGTCCCCAGCACAAACTGGCTGTAATTTTAATCTTTTCCATTCCTTTGAGGAACTGTGTAAGCATGAGCTCTGTATGTAGCCCATCACATGTAAAATATGATGCCTATGGTCCAGAATGTGGGTCAGATACCTTAAGTTACACTGCAATAAATACTGCTAGTAAAATGCTCAAGTGTAGTTTTAGGGAGGCGGATCTCCTCTAACACTAGCTTTACATTTAAAGGTGTGTTTGGAAGTGATCTGGATGAAGAGGAAAGCAAATGAGGTTTGAAGAATTTCACAGAGGAGATGATAGAAGCATTAGTGTTGAACTTAAAAGCTGTGTATTCTCAAGCAGAAGCTTTGTTCACGTTTAAACAGTTTGATCATAATTTTCATTTCACTCCATCACAGGTACTTCAGAAGATTACTTGCTCCATATACCTTGCTCTGCAGGGTAAGAGAGACTGTAGGCGAGTCAAACAGTTTAAACCCCTGTGAATCTGTAATTCTATGTCACTATCTCGTCACACCATGCTGTATGTATAAATAAACAAAAATCCCAGCCCAGTTTCACAAAATATCAGAACTTCACGAGACAAGTGCCACTAGAGGGGGCTGGTTGTATGCAGCTCAGGTGGGTTCCTGTGCTGCAGCATAGGGAGGGTACAGGAATGGCTGGGACACCACCTTCTGGGCAAACACACCTCATTGTAGCCGTAGCCACATAAACTGTAAATCCTGCCCGGAACCGGGGGAAGAACCCAGATTGCTGAGCTCAACAATGCTATATTGCTGCGTTCGTGCTGCTCTCTGTTCCAAAGTTGCGTCTGCAGAGCCACCCCAAGCTGGGATGAGCACAGGTTCATCCCCAGGAAGCAATGCCCACACTCCCAGAAGTTTTAGTGGCTGTGGAACACAGCTGCGCTGTGTGTTTGCATCCAGCTCTGGCACCTCATTCTCACTTCTCCAAGCTTGCCCACTTCAATTCCTATATTCCCTTGACTCCTTTTATTATTCATGTTTTCTGAAAGATACACTGAATGCCAACTCTCTCTGCTGCTGCCAGGTTAGCAATGCAAAGTACATCCCTCTGCCCCTGGAGCCTGGCAGATAGGCTGGGAATCTGGGCCAGAAATCCCGAATGCATTTGTAGCTCTTTCAGTCTGAAAACACTTCCTATTAATTAGTCCTGGGAAGCTTTACAGCCATTCCTAAAATAATGGAACAAATTGCTTAAAGTTATCCTTAGATGTCCCTAGCAGCTCTTTTCTTTGGAAGACATGGAGGAATGGTCTTCCATGTGTCTGGCACAGCCCAGCTCTCACTTGGAAGCCAGAGAGTAAAGGAGTGCTGCACTTGAGATGCTGCTGCTGCTGCTGCTGCTACTACTACTACTACTACTACTATTACTACTACTACTACTACTGCTACTATAAATTTGCGTGGAAGACAATGTAACTGCAGCTCACAGCTCCTCCTCTGCCAGCCAGCTTTGAGCCCAGAGCACAGGAGGTCACATGTATCCATGTTTATCTATGCCTGCATCCCGCCTTGCAGAAGCACCTACTGTACTCTCCAGTGTCAGAGTTCATTTTCCTCACCATAAGCAGCCAGGAACAGGTGAGGGAAAGCCGAAGGTTGCTGTTAATTTTGCTGGGCATCTTGCTAGTTCGTGGATTATTTTTGAATTTCAGCCATGGGCTCTACAGTGTGCACAAATCTTCTGGAATACATCAGTCCCAAACAACTTTGAAGAAAAAGAAAAATCTCTCTTCCTTCTTAACCATGGACCTTTTGCTTTCCTGCTCCTTTCAAAATGATGGAGTGGTTGTTCAGACTACCTGCTCCATGGTAGGCAGTGAAACTGCTGTGGTGTCTAGATGAATTTTCTCCTCTGTATGTGAAGCTTTAACACTTAGCCAGTGGCAATCTTTACGCAAGTGACACATTGCCCTGTTTTCTGTGTTTGAATAATGCTTATTATCATTTGCATAAACTTCTTCAGATCTTCCCTCTTCACTGTAATGTCCATGAGTTTTGCTTAACCTCTGAATTCCTTCTTTCAGTTCTCTTTCTGCAACATCCATTTCTACTTCTACATTTAAATGTCTCTAGTTTCACTCCCAGTCCCCATTGCTGTCTACTCCTATTTCTGGCATCCTGTACCTGGGTACTTGTACAGAGATTAAGTGACCTCAGTTAAAATCCCAACAGAAATGAGTAGTTGAGTTTTTCATTATGATTAGTATAGCAAATGAAGAAAGAGTCACAAAGTTACTCCCATCCTTCAGCTCCGCAGAAACATGATTTCAGATGTATTAACAGAGTGAAGCATAGCTGCATCCCTGGCTTGGCCTTTGTCCACAGGCACCTAAATTCTCCTTGTAGCTCCCTGAGGCACTTGAAAACTCGCTGCTGCACGTGCAGATGGGTTACTGTTCTGTAGAAACCACACAAGGACAACATTGAGTTCGCTTGAGATTGATGAGGAGGAAGGGAGAAAGGAAACTGCCCAACTGAGCAGAGGGTGGAGCACTTACCCGGAGGTGAAAAACATTGCTTCTGAGACTGAGTCTGAGGTGGTTTCACTAGTTGTAACTTTGTTGCAGGAGAGCTCACAAGTCTATAGGAATAAAGTGATATGCTGTGGAAAGCAGAAGCAGTGGTGGGGAGAGAAAGAGGGGGGCTACTCCAGCTACATAGCTGTCATCAGGCATGAAATATTCATAGGGCTGGAGCAAGAAGTGAGCAGAAGGCACCTGCCTTTGCAGCTCAGTGCTCATAGAAGCAGGAGGCCTGTGTGTTGGGCTCTGTCCTTGATGCTACTGATGCAATTTATCCAGCAATTATTTTGTGACAAATGCTGTGTTTCTATCACTGGGGCACAGGTGTCCATCTGCCCATAGGAGTGCTCGGATACAAAGAAGACCTGTGTCAATAGTTTTTCATCTCTCCCTCAGCATTTTCCTCCTCTGTCTCAGAGTCCCACCTGCCTTTGTAGTGCTGTATATACAACATCTGTGAAAAGCCGTTTGCAGACTTTCCATCCTCAAGTCAAACAATATGGAGTGGCTCTTAAGACACACAACAAATCCAAGGCACTTCCAAATGAAGGTTGTGAAAACACCAGGCTTGGGACAGTCCCACAGGGCCATACTGGAAAGTCCCCTTCTCCTGTTCTGTCCAGGTTGTAGTTGTGGGTATTCCACAGCCAGGGAAATCTCAGGCACTGCCTTCAGTGCATCAGGGTCCAAAGTCTATTACAGATCTGTGATAAAAATCCTTCAATATAGGAAATGTTTGCTTTGGAATAGGCAAAAGTACAATGTTTGTTACAGAGATGAGAACAAAAACCCTTCAACTGTAGCTGTGAAAAAATGCTGAATTTTTGTAATTTAACCAAAAAATATGAAAATCTGCCACACTTAATAATTCTGTTATCTGTCTTGTTAAATGAATTAAAATAAAATCAGGGGTTGTGGTTTTTATTTTTTAAAATCGAGTTTTGCTGTGTTTGTATATTGTATCACTAGTAATTGTACTGTGTGGGAAACAATATGAAGCATCAACTAAGCACTTATTGAGCAGTACTGTGGTTAAGGGGTAACAAGTCAGAAACTGGAGCTCTGATTCCAGTTTTGTTGCAAAATGTCTTTGTCATCAAGTCACTTAGGCAGTGGGGTTTCGTTTGTTTGGGGATTTTGTGTTTAGAAAAAACATGAGGCATTTCAGATTTGGGGACCACCACTCACTAAAAATACGTTTTATTTTCCATAGCAAAAAAGAAATGTATTTACAAGAAATACCAAGCTTTATTTACAAGACCTTCTATAGCTTGCAAAAATGTTGCTCTTTGACAAATAGGTCCTATATGTAATTTGTAGTCCAGGAATAAAGTTATTCTTTTTTTTTTTTTTTTTACAAATGTCAAGTCTTATGATGTAAAATGGCATAATGCTAGCAGAGAGAAAGAATTTGATCCCTCTCTGGGTAACACTGGAGGAAGCACAGGGTCAGCACATAACTTCATTGATTTTACATAGGGCTGAGTCTGCCTTTCATTCTTACACAACTACATACTCTCTGATATGAAACAGACCATTCAGAGCTGAAAGCACTGATCTCATCACTCCAACTCAGTCTTAGGTTGTCCAACAGAATAACATAACATGAGATCTTGTATATCTTGACTATTTTATCCTGTTTGGAGTTCCTCTGCTGCAATTCAGATCACTTTCCACAAAGTACTGGACATGAGGTTTCTGTGGAATAATGATGGGTAAGCATGGAAACAAAGGGGAAGTCTTCCAAATTGAAGTATGTTCCTGTAATGTCAGATGAGCCAAAGTGCTTTGCCATACCAAGGTCCACTGCAGCAATCACAGACAGTAAAACTATATTGGGGAAGAAACTGGGACAAAAACTTCGCATCATCCTTCTAAGATTATATCCACAGCTGCAGCAACTCAACCTCCTCACTCATAAATGCAGATTAAAGAAATTAGCTGGCCTCAAAATTACTGTGGTTCATCACCGGAGAAGGTGCTTAAATTTCTTCAGCTCCACTTTAGCAGAGGCCCACACCATTGCAAAGAAGTAATTACTCTAGTCTTAATGCACAGTCTGCGTGGCTCCCATGGGGAAGAAGCAGACAGATACATCAAAAATAGAAAGATGAACTGTACAGTGGAATGAAGTGAAGACAGAGGGAAGAAAATGATTCTGCAATTCCCAGAAATGGAGCTGATATAATTTTTGTCTCAGCCAGGAGCTTCAGGTCAATTGCCCTTCCAAACATACTGATTTGATGCATAACCACAATATGAAACTGGAGGACAGGTGGCAGTGTAAAGTCCTAGGAACCATAGATACAAGAAAATATTTGCATGCCTAATGAATCTTCCTTAAAAGTAGTTTCACATTCATTCAGCTACACTCAGAATCTGAACTGAGCATAGCTGGCTGGAAACCATGATGTACCCCATATAATATAATAGCAGGCTTTGATCAACATTAATTTCATGTGAAAGAGCTGACCAATTATGAACTTCCACTCTCCAAATACTTGTACAGTTACTGATTAGGGGCCATCTATGAATATTTCTTGCTCACTATATTCCTTAGGGGAGGGAGCAAGGAAACGGGACATACTACTCTATTACTCATCTAATTTTTTTACTGTCTTCTGTGTTCTGTAGATATCTTTTCTTCAGATTATTTCTGGAGAAGCAAAGGGCAGCCAGACAAGTGAGTTTCTGAAGCTGATTCTGAATCTTTTCTTTCAGAACAAGGGATGTATGAAGTTATTTTCCATTCTGAGGATTTTAGTGGAAGATTCAAAATCTCTGATGGCAAAGCAGAGAGCTGGTTCTCTTCAGTGTTCAGACATTTCAGTTTTCAGTAGTTTTAGGGACCACTAGGCATTTATAGGCTCTTCACACTACATCCACAGTCAACTTGACCACAGTTATATAATGTCCTAAGTCCCGTTTGATGAATTAATAAACCAAGCTGGTATGTATATAAAAAATGCTATGTGTTTCTCACAGTGCACTTTACATTCTAGACACAACTGTACATACAAGGTTTTTCTAATGATAATTTAAATACCTGGGTTATCTAGAGGGACAGGGGTGTGTGTATCTGAATGCATTAGACCTGTGCAGAGACAACATCAACACTAAGGTCAACAAAGAGCAACACTATCTCGTGTATGGATAATTCCTTTTCTACAGTTTCTATTTGATGGGTTCCCATTTTAATTCTTATCTCACCAGCACTTCACACTGTTTGAAAATAACCACACATGGCTTAGAAATACAATTTCTCTTTCCTTTTGATACAAATCAGGAGTATGTGGACACGTATGGCTCAAATGAGGGAATGATCATATTTTGCATGGGGATATTCAACTTACAGCTATCAACAAGATGCCTGCAAAAAGTGGCTGGCTCTACACTACCCACAGCTATTTCTGGTATGCAATTATCATCTACTGTTTTTGTTTAAATGAGACCTTCACATAGGACAGGATTAAGAAGAGGGAGGGAGGGTGCAGTGAATCTTCCCAATGTATTCAGTGACACAATTAATATCCAAGTGTGGTCCACACCATTTTGATGTACGGATCTATTTTCATTTTATGTTGTTTATATACATGAGGTTCTTGATGTCATTAGGAATGAAGCTAATGTCATTATAGGCAGCATCCAGACACTAGAGATTTTCTAATAAAAACAACCTAAACGAAAGAAAACAGAATGATGAATTAGAAACACAACAGAGAATTGTAGAGTCAGAATACTTTAGGCTGAAGGGGACTTCTGGAGATCATCTAGTCCAGCTCTGCAGCTCAGGTCGCAAAAGGAGTAGTGAAGATTTTCAAAAAAGGGGTTTGACTGGTAGAAGGACCTTAATTTAGGTCACTTTTCTAATTTTTATGGTCTTATATAGTTGGGTGCACACAGATGATGAATCAGAAAGGTGGAGGGGGAGGATCACATTTTTTAAAAGTTTGAAAAATACTGGTTTATCTCCTTAGGTCAAGAGCCCAGTGCTCCTGAGGGAGACAACTGAAGGTCTAAACCGGTGCTACTCTGAGACAGGGTTTGGAGAAGATGACCTCCAAAACTCCCTTCCAGCCTGCATCTACAACTCTAAGTCATCCAAGGATAACCTTTACCCAGGCAGACACAGTCCTGGGCCTGATCAGGGGAAACCATTGTAAGAAATTTCTTCCCTATATCTAATCTAAATCTGCCCTCTTTTATTTTGAAACCATTACCACTTGTGCTATTGCAACAGGCCCTGCTAAAAAGTTTGTTCCCATCTTTCCTGTAAGACCCTTGACGTACTGGAAGGCTATAAACTATAAGGTCTCCCCGGAGCCTTCTCTTCTCCAGGATGAACAATCCCAACTCTCTCAGCTGTTCCTTATAGGAGCGATGTTCCATTTCTCTGATCATCTTCATAGCCTCCTCTGAACCTGCTCCAGGCCTGTGTCCTTCTTATTTTGGGCGTGACCAAAGCTGGACTCAGTACTCCACCTGGGGTCTTAGGAGAGTGGACTTCGAGGGGCAGAATCACCTCCCTCAACCTGCTTTCCATGATGCTTTTGATGCAGTCCAGGATACAGCTGGCTTTCTGGGCTGCCAGCATATATTGCTGGGTCATGTTCAGTCTCTAATTCACCAGTACCCACTCTGCTCATCCACCAGTGTTCTCTCTGCTTTCATGCATAAGTATTATTCTGCAAGGTAGGAATTTTTTTTGGATTAGAGAGTCTAAAATAAAGTGAGGACACTTCTTGAAGCCTATAGTGTGTACAATAACATACAAGAGGGTAGAGGATGACAAGCCCTAAATCATTCAATTAATATGGAAAAAGGGGACAAATCATGTGCAGTCTTGTCTGTTCTACTTTGTAGGCTGGGCATCTGCATGGACCACCCACAGCACTACAGTAGAGTTTTTTTTTAGAGGAAGCTGTTTGCTCCCACCAAGAAAAACTGGAGATGAATGAATACTTTTGCAATGTAGATGATGAGGGAACCAACATGAAATAGAGCACAGACACTGAGACACGAGCTCTACACCTGCAGTCACTGAGAGCAGCAAGGTCATGTCTCTCTTGTCAGTGCCTTGGTTCAGGCTTTCCTAATTGTGTGATGAAATAAGTGGCCCAGTTCTGTGGTTGTCTCTAAACTCTGTTATTTTTGGCTTGCATTTTCTTTTTATCCCACTCTCCCATGTTGTTCCAACTGTGTTAGACTTCCCTTTGTAACCTTCCGAAGGCATATTGAATATATTCACTCAAGAAGCCTAGTCAAATTCAGGACTATAGTCATCCCCTAGAGAGGATCCAAACCATCCAAAACCTCCAGAGCCCAGGCAGAGAAATTATTTTTCAGTTTGTTGCTCTTTTATTAAATTCTTTCTTTCATTTCTAACCTAGGAAATTTTATACAAACTCTGATAGGAGAGCACTGCTTATACATATTAAAATTATTATTATTATTATTACATACACTGTCTCAAACTACATAGATGATGAGATAATATTTAACTATTGTCACATATCATTTCAAATGCATGTTAGTGTATATAATCTGGCATCTAGTTCTGTGTAAACCAGACAATCCTTTTCATGACAGATATACAATAAAGTATACCAATATAACATACGTTACTTATTAATACCTCTAGTAATATCAAATCTAAATCTAAGTGTTCCAATAAAATTTAAGTTATAATAAGTAGGTAGATGAATGCAAATAATCAAGATTAATATAATGAAAGAGAATTTATATACTTCATTGGAGTTTAGAATTTTCTTAGATTCCTGGCATCCATTTTGCAGGAAAAGCAATGCTTCAGTGCTGAAGTACCAGGTAGTAACAGACAACTATAGTCAGAGTAAGACAGCAATGTATATATTCATTAATTTCTGAAAATTAAAAATCCGAATGAAAATCTTTCTTTGTGTATACTAAAATCTACAACATGTGATTCAAAAGATGAAAACCATTGCCTGCAAAAATGAAAATCCAATGCAGACATACAGGTGACGGTAGCTGTGAAACAGTCAAGAGATGTAGTATGAACAAGACAGTTTGGGGAAAAACTGATCTCTAGGTCCCAAGTGGAAATGTTGTGTCACTTCTTGTAGCAGAAAATTGCTTTTAGCCTTCAGGTATATCCTTTAAAGATGCATTACTCATGTTGTGTTTAAGAGTCAATAGCAGCTTTCATTCCAAGGATCTTTTGGAACTGTAACCTTGAAAAATGATCTTGTAGTTCTTAGGCTGTCACTGCATGAAATAGAAGTGCTTAGAATTATTTAAAACTAAATATTAATTACTTAAAACTTAATATTATTGTAGCTCTGGGATAACTGATTTACATGCTTTTTTTCTGTAGCACCCTTGCCTTAAGTTCTCCATTGTTTATTTCTCCTTTCGTCTCACCTTTTTTACTGTTTCCTTTGTACCTTTACTGTGTCTCATCTTCTTCCTGATGCATTCTGGATAATTTTCATGGCACTTGCTCAGCACTACACCTATTGTGAAAGTGGAATTCAACCCAAGTTATGTCAGCACCACACAAAGCTGGTTTGGCATTTTGCTGCCTGGCTAGACAAGAATACTTGTGTTTATGCCTGGTGAAGACCAATATGCAGGGTTGTTATTCTTATAACTAGACCTGGGAACTACCTATCATCATTCTGCTCCATTTTCACTGTCAGGAAACTGGCTTCAGAGAGAATCAAACCTCTCCTTAGGTCAGGCAAACCTGTAGCTTTGGTCTGGAACAGTGTTTGTCCATGGTTACTATCCTGATTAAGGAGATAGGCATATCTGTGTTGGAAACATACAAGGCAAGAACAAACGTGGACAGTTTGTGTATTGCCAGGCTGCAACCGAGTCTGAAGAAATAGTTCGTTGAGCTGGATTTGTGTTTGACTGTGGCAAATCTGACAAACAGACTGGTGTGTATCTTTAGGCTGGATTTTCAAGGGACTGTGGAATATGTGCTCATTGCTGCAGGAAGCATCTGTCTGCTTGACTTGCCCTTGAGCACTGCCAGACTCTTCTATTTTCATAATTTGCACCCTTTATTGCCCTAGTTAGATACTGTCCAAAAATCCCTCCTGCTGAAAACAAGAGGAAAAAAGACATTTATAATGAGGCATGCTCTGGCATCGTTTTTGAGGAAAAGATTGTGTTACAAATTCTCCATGCCCTATATGGATTTTTCTTGTTCAGAGAAAATGCACCAACAATTAAGACTAAGCATCTCAGTGCTGCCAATTGCAAAATACGTTAGTCTTTTTTTTTTCAACACAAATGCAGTTCACTACACACTGTTTTGAATTATGTGAAGTATGCAGTAGAAGAGCTGGATAATAGAAGAGCCCGACAGGGAGGGTAGGTTTTCAGAGGCACCTTGTGAGTATAATGAAGAATGAATGAGCAGTGTTTGTTCTACTATGTGTGAAATACAGCCATTTGTATCACTGACAAGTCCCTCTTTAGGGATCTTCAATCCATTTGCAAGGAGCCATGTGCCAATGCAATGTGATCTTTCACCTGAGAAGTAGGTAAGGCTCTTTCAGTGATTGTTGCCCTGTGTGCTCTATAGTGTTCCCTGTATCACTTAAACCTCATGCTAATCCTACCGAATGGGAAAGGCAACTTGGGCAGATTCCGTATGAAAAAAGCACCATGGAAGGGGCGTGTTTAAAATACAATGACGAAAGTGAAGTCAGTTGTGGTCGGACTGTGAAAGGAACAAAGAAATCAGCTTATAAAAATTGTCTCAACAGTGACTGTAGGATCAGGCACTTCACAGAATTTCAGTCACAGGCAGCTTCACAGAATTTCTGATGCCTTCTATAGGTGTTGTTTGTGTGACTGTGGTCATGGGGTGGGTAATGGGTCAAACTGTCAGATGTGCCTTAAATCTATAAAGAATTGATGAGGCTGATTGTGACGAACATGACCTGGGCCCCTAGCTTACCTTGAACCTGGGTCAAGCAAGGGCTAACAATGGGACAATATCTGGAGTAAAGCAGAGGCCTCACAGACTGATGTTGTTGCAGTGAGACACAAAGAGCACTCACACCACTGTACCATCCATCGGCCTCACTCTTCCTTCACTGTGTGTAACAAGCCTTGTTTCAGATCTGGTCTGTTAAGGAGACAAGGATGCATGCACAGATTCTCTGGTGAAGTTCAGACAGCTTTTACTGTCATGTCAGCATGTGGAGGATGATCAAAGTGTTTATTCTACCTCTTGTGTCGACTGTAAATTCTGACCAAAATTAACCAAGACCCTCATTAAGCCAAATTTGCATATAAACTTTCACCCCTCTAAGAATGCAAATGAAAAGTTAACATGCCTTACATGTATGACCACAGTCACCAAACCCCCACTTATAGAAAGTGTTTGTTCTACCTTATCAAGAAAGGCCAAAATTATATTATGAGACAAGGGGAGTTTTGTGACTGAAAAAAAAAAAAAAAGAGAAAAGAGAAGGGGAAGAACCTCTGCCTGCTCTGGATTGGTCAATGGACAGTGTTTCTCCTCCTCCCTGAAGGGATGCTGAGGTGAGCTTTGCACCTTCAACTGTGTTGGAGCAGATATATTATACATTTATTTAGTATATATAGGTCACTAATAGACCTCTGTTACTATACCTTCAGTAGCAACAAATATTAACACTCAGTGCATTTACCACCAACAATTCTGAACCTGCTTTCCTGTTGCTTCAATAAACTGACCTGTTTTTGAATCTGGATCATACAAGTTCTTATTGAATTTGACCAGGCTGGTAGTGCCAAATTTGCTATAATTAGAAATTAAGCCCAGGCACACCCAGCCTCTCTGATCTTTGTGGACCAGCTGGAGTTCAAGGGGCTTTATTTTCTGCTATATTTTTATATCCTTAATGCAACAGTTGGCACTGAGTCCTAGTGTCCTACACCATTGTGGTGGGTTGACCCTGGCTGTATGTCAGGTGCCCACCAAAACTGCTCTGCCATTCCCCTGGGCTAGACAGGGAGGTAAAATATAATGACAGTCTTGTGGGTTGAGATAAGGACAGGGAGAGACCATTCACCAGTTAGCATCATGGGGAAAACAGATTTGACCTGGGGAAATTACCCGAATTTATTACCAATTGAATCAGAGTAGAGTAATGAGAAATAAAACAAAATCTTAAAACATCTTACCCTCACACCTGCCTTTCTGGGCTTAACTTGACTCCTGATTTCTCTGTGTCGTCCCCCTCAGTGGCGCAGGAGGATGGGGAATGGGGATTGTGGTCAGTTGTCACATCGTCTCTGATGCTCCTTCCTCCTTGGGTCTCTTTGCACTCTTCCCCTGCTCCAGCGTGGGTCTCTCCCATGGGAGTTCTCCACACACACCTCTGACATAAGAACTTCCCATAGGTTGCAGGAGCACAGTTGTCTCACTATGGTCTTCACCACAGGCTGTAGGGGAATCTGTGTTCCAGCACCTGGATCACCTCCTCCTCCTCCTTCTTCACTGACCTTGGTGTCTGCAGGGCTGTTTCTCTCAGGCATTCTCAGTCATTTCATCTCTGCATAAGATTGCTTCTGTGCAATAACATTTTTTCCCTTCTTAAATCTCCTATCCCACAGGTGCTACCACTGTTGCTGATGGGCTCAGCTCTGGCCATTGGCAGGTCCATCCTGGAGCCAGCTGGCATTGACTCTGTTGGACATAGGGGAGGCTTCTGGCAGCTTCTCACAGAAGACACCCTTCCTACCAAAACTGTGCCATGGAAACTAAATGTATCAAAGGTTCGTTTCATACACCTCACATTAAAATTGGATTTTGGATATTTCTATCAGGGCTATCTCCAAAGACCCCATTCTGGAGGACCATTGATTCCTTAGCTGGTCCCCAGAACAGTACTGCAGCCAGCAGTCAGTTAGTTCTGAACATTTTTATCAACAAAGAAATACTTAGTAAATTATCCTTCATTCAGCCTGTTTAATTCCACAAGGTTTGTGCTCTGTACCTTGTGCTAGGGAGATTCGTTTCCAGGGTCCTTCTGAGGGAGAAGTCACTCTTTATAGCTCTCTGCTACAACTCAGTTCTCAAAGAAAGCTGGGGCTATTGGCTTACCTCCTTGGTTTTCTTGCCCCACCACAGTGACTGACAGCTTTCAACCTTCAGCTGGGCACAGTCCACCCCCATGACATTTCTGCTGCCTTTTCAATCAACTTCATTTTGTAACATCCTCACTTTCTACACTCCCCTGTGAGGAAAAGACACTTAGACCACATGACATTATTTTTTTTTTCTCGCCCAGGGCTTCTGCTCTTAGGTTTCAGTCTCACACTTCACGAAGCACAAAACAATTCCATCCACCAAAATGATGGAATTACCGTTGATGAAGAGTTGCTTACTGATCAATGGGCATGCTGCTGTATAAATATCTTTCAGGTCTGATAGTTACATTTGGAGAAAATGATCCTTAAACAAACTTTAAAGTGAGGTCTTAGATTTTTGTCATGTTTACTGTACAAATATGCAATCTATAAATAGTATTCATCACTAATAAGTACTACTGCAACAAGAGCCATCACAACAGAACTTTGTTTCAGGATACAAGGTTTATCTATAATTTTTAAAATTGTTTAAATCATTGAAACACAGCTCTGGTAGTGAGCCAGAAATATTTACATCTGTTTGGGCAGCACCAGACTGGAACTGTATTGTACAGAAGCAGATTTTACCAGCCTTTTAAACTAATATTCAGATGGGCTTAATAGTATCAAAGGAACAATAATTGTATTATCTGACTTTTCAACCTTACTTCTCTAACTGAATTTTCTTTACTATTTTTCATACTGTTATAAAGGTATTACTTTTAATATATTATTGTTTTTCTTTCTAATTTAATATTACATAGTGATGACAAGAAATATAGTATGACAGTATTCTAACAAAATGAAAATTCAAATTACCATTTCTCTCAAACATAATAAAAATTATTTTAATTTATTTTCTTTCTCTTTGCCTGTTTTATTGACTATTTGAATATTGAGGAGTTTTAGCTACTTAAATACTTCTATAGAATTACAGAAGCTAAATGGATTAAAAAACAAAACTTGATTTGGTCTCTTTATCTCAGTTCAAAGGGGCAGCATTTTTTTTTTCACGCTGCAACTTTGTTCTACTGTGCTGATCTGAGAAAAAACATTGTAAGTTTTCTGTATGCTGTGCTTCTGCAGCAGATTCTGGGGCTTGATGATGTTGACAGAAGTCAGTGAAACTGTACATATGCTGGAGTCCTTTTCTACAGATCTGTTTTAAGGAGTGGTGTTTCCGTCTTGTTTTTGTATTACTTAGGTAAAAATGTTTTGATTACAGATCATGTTATTGTTTTGCACATTTATTTTTAAAGGTTAGTCCTTAAATATTTGATCAATAGCTACTTTATATAAACTGGAAAGATCTTTTCATTCACATATATAGGCACACAGATGGCCTGGTTATTTCTGAAGCATACTGCATGGCAAGTCCTTTGTTTTAATTAGAAACCCCTGATGAGCGTAAAATAATATAAGCCAAAATTTGTCTTTTCACAGGGATGTATATTCTGAGAAGAGCAGGACCATCTGCCAAAACGTCATTTTTTTTCATTTTTTCTGAATCCAGGTTGTATCTCACTTCCCCTGTGGTCTGACTCCACGTGATCTAATTTAATTTTTCTTGATGCCAGCAGTTTTCCATGTTATCTCTTATATTTTTTGATGAGCTAGGGGGAATGCCTCTGTTATCCAGTGGGTAGTATTCAAATCTGATAGGTGGAAGACTCAGCTTCCGGGACCTGCCCAGAAGACTCTTTCCCTATTTAAAAGAAGAGCATCCCAAAAAGATGCAGGTCATGTGGGTCATACTGCAGTCTCATTCACACTGCTTTGCACTAGTAACTTAACTGCCAATCTATCTTCTTCTATGTTAATTTAGAGAACACATGGAATTTTTACCTATGCACTTCAGGAACTGTCTTTGTGCTGTTTACCTTTCTCAACGTTCTCCCTTGGCATAAACAGTTTAGACAGCAGCTTAAGAGGCAGGTCTGTGAAATGGTTTTGGCTGCTCAGCCATTTCCTGCTTACCCTTTGTTCCTGATGGATGATTGAAGATATTTCAAAAATCAGAAAAAATCTCACAGTGCAAAACAAAAGAAATAATCATCTTTAGTTTAAGGTGCTGAGCTATAAATGTCTGCTTAAATAAATCAGATTATTAAAGTCACAAAACATAAAAAGTGGCCAAAAAGGGCATTGGTTCTCTTACTGACTGATTCGACAGTTTTCCTATTTTATCATTACTGTTTCAGGAAATAAATCAGTGACACACACACAAACACAAAAAAGGTCTATTCTATTGACTTCAAATGCTTTCATTAAAGAATGTTTTTCAGCACTTGGGATGGTCCTGTGCAGCACCATGAGTTGGATTTTGATGATCCTTGTGGGTCCTTCCCACCTCAGGATATTCTATGATTCTAGGATTTTATAATTCTATGACCTCTGTCACAAAAGATGAGGCAATTAGGGTATTTAATCTCTGAGCCAAAGGAGGAACAGTAAAATACAGAAATGCCTCATGTCAACCATGAAAGCTCTGAAAGCTTCCAAGAAACAGTTTTTTGCTGGATAAACAGATTTAATAAGAGCAACTGTTAACCCTTGTAAAAGGCCGAGTCTGCAAGTAGCAAATTTATGCTTCTTTCTAGTTTTCTATTAGTTTATGAATGCATACAATGGCACTGATTTTAATCAAAGACTCCCTGATTTGGTTTCAGAAATCCTCTGAATAGTAGCCAATTTTAGCAAAACTGATACACAGTTGTTTTCAAGAATGTCTATATCCTAAATTGCAGGGTTTGTTGGTCATGTATTTTTTTCCTTGTAGGGCTAAATATATATAAGACATCACACAGTATAAAGACTCAGTCCTAAAGAACTGGAAATCAGAAAGACAACAGAAAAGGGAAAGCACTGCTGAAAGTGACTGAAGAGAAAATGAAAGTGCCATCAGGAAGCTAATGGCTCACAGAAAGATTTACAAAGTTAAGAAAATTGTCACACACAGCTAGAAGTAAGGACATCTCCAGGAAAATTTTTTTTCAGTAATTTAATTTGAAAGTAGATAAAGTTGAGACTTTGGTGCAATTTTTCATGTGGAAAAGATTAATTTAAATGAAGTGTAGCATTATATAAAAGTGTGATAAAAAAACTAAGACAGTCCTGAAGCCTATAAGCAAAAATGAATTCAGATTTGAAACTTACCTAGTGGACTTGAACGGCAATTAAACAACTAGTTGGAGAATGGGAGAAACGGGGGAAGATTGAAAAGGAAGCCTGGAGTTCAACTGTAACCATGCTGAGCTTGAATAAATGGGCAAATATTGCAACAAGATAAGATACCACGACACAATGTTAACCAGAGGCTGGGGACAGTAACCTTGCAATAAACTGGAGGTATAGGAGGAAGAATATATAATATATATTATATATATTATATATATAATATGTATATTATATATAATATATATAAAATATACACAAAATTTATTATATATTATATATTTTGTATATAATATATATATAATATTAAAAAAAACCCAACCAAACATGAAACAACCCAATAACAGCAACAATAACTCTCCTCCCTCCTCCAATGCACGGCTTCTTAAAAAGCCAAAGAAGCTGAGTTTGAAGAACAGGAACAAAATGCTCTATAAACCATGTTTGTACTTCTCTGGTGATACACTGCATCTTAGCATTCCAGTCTTTTACTCTTCAAAATAAGGGTTCTGGCACCTGCCTCATGGGTCATTGCATTCTTGGAAGATACCCTAGGATGTGTCTAGTCCAACCTTCTGCTCACAGCAGGGTTGACTATGAGGTCTGAGCAGATCGCTCAGAGCTGTACCCAAAGGTGGAGACACCACAACCCTTCTGGGCAACCTCTGGGCCTCCTTCCAACATCGATAAAAAACAGGACATAGGGTACACACCTGATTAGGGCACACATTTAAAGGTAAGTCTTCTTGTTTTCTCTCATTTATAGGTAACCTCTATTGAAACTGGCTGACAGATCAAAGATGTAGAGAAATGTTCACAGACTTGATTAAGAAGAAATTATCAATGCCTTGAGGAGCAGTGCCTGCAAAATTCGTGGCAGAAGAACAGGTTGGAAAAAAACGAAGGCCTAGGGTGGAAGTGGAGTGAAAGAATTCCTCATAGCGAGTATACACAGCATGTTCAATTGACTCTCAGACAGGGAAGGTGGTGAAAGCATAAGAGGAGACCTGAAGTTATGGAGATGAGCAAGACTGATAAAAAGAAAAGCAGGAGTCTCAGTGGGGGGAGTGGAGCAAATGCCACACAGACAAGAAACCCTAGTGTTCTGGAAGTAAAGAAAAGTAGATTTGTACAAGCTACAGGAGACAGAAAGAAGGATAAAAGCAAGTCAAAGGGAGAAGGAATACAATTTTCTCATGAGATAAAATTGACCATTATATTTGGTGAGTTTCTAGAAAAAAATAAAAATGAAAGCAGAACACAGAAGTATAAAGGCTGTGGCCACAAAAATATGGCTGTAGTCACTACTGTAGGTGTAATCTAGTTCAAGGCTCCAGACAGTTGAGCCAGCAAAACTTATCAGTGCTGCAGAAGGGAAGAAGGAAACTAGTAGTGAGGAAATCCAACCTGGTGAAGGATACAGGAGCAAAGGAAGGATGTGTCTGTGATGAACCCTGCCAATTCTCCTTGCTGTGCAAGAAGACCAAAGTCAGGGTCTGAAGGCGGGGCAGTGGGAACCGATTCACAACAAACATATCATGAAGAGGGACAGTGGCAAAGAGAGACTTCAGATGTGAATCCAAAGGAACCTGGATAAAGTTGTATTCTACTCTAACCATGGCCAAATATCAGGAACTTTCTGCTGCACAGTATCAAAACCACGTTAACACTGCTGGGGAAGAAGCATCTGTTCTGTGTTTCAGCTTAGAGCAGAACTCGTTACAGAGGTACCCTTAAAATACGCATTTCATTGAGCAATACAGTGACTGTCCAGCGTACCACAAGACTCCCGGTGGAGGGGCGTGTCCTGGGGCGTGCCCACACGGGGGACGGACGGGGCACAGGCGGCGGCGCCGGTGGGAGCGGGCGGAGGGGCTGCGGCAGCGGGAGCGCGCCCACCTCCCGCTGCCGGCATCGCCTGTTGCTGCGCCGCTCCTCGCTGGTAACTATTCTCTGTAATTGTCATTGACAGGTGAAGGAAATGATGATGGTGGATTTATCATCGTCATCATCATCATTATTACTGTTATTGTTGTTATTGTTGTTATTATTATTTTCCACTCTGTGCTTACGGAAAAAAAAAGATCAAAATTAAAGTCACAATTAAACGGATCCCCCGCCGCCCGCCAGGGAGGGCCCGGGGAGAGCGGACGCCAGGCGAGCGGTGACTGTCTCCGCTGCGGGACAAGGGGGAGCGATGCGGGAATCCCGGCAGCGAGCCTTCTCCCTGCGGGACCGAGGGGAGCCGTGCCGGAGTGCCGGCAGTGACCTTTCGAGGTGCGGGACCGGGGGGAGCAGTGTGGGAATCCCGGCGGTGACTCTTTCCGCTGCGGGGAGCGGTGCAGGAGTGCCGGCGGCGATCCAGCCGGGGATGGCACGGGGCGCGGGGTGCGGTGCGTGACTGAGAACGCGGGTGCGGGTGCGGAGCCGTTCTCGGGAAGCGGACAGGATCGGAGGGGTGGACGCGGTGCTCCCTGCTCCTGGTTTCAAGCTCTGCCCTGCCGCAGCAGTGCCGCTGGCTGTACTGAATGGGGTAGTAGTTGTAAAGCTGGTGCTTCTTCGTGCAAACTGGGTCGAGCTGCGCCAAACCTCTTCAAATTAACCTCGGAAATATAATTACTTTGAGAAATAGGCCCGACACCGCAGTCCTGATTCGAACAAGCCCCGTTTGATAAAGTATGATAGAAATCTTGTCTGGATACAAAGTCTTTTGAGCATGACTTAGAAATATAGGATAGGAGAGGGATTGGAGAGGGCGGGATACTGAAGTGGAGGCAGTTTTAGCATCTCTGGTAGCCGAAAATGTTCTCTTCAGGTTGCATTTAGGGACTGATGAGTAGTCTGCATCTGTGTTACATGAACACTAACCACCCAGAATAGTTTTCTCTGTCAGAAACTGCTTAGCTGATACATTTAATCTTAGCATTTATTTTTAAATTAGTTTTTATACACAGGATCCCACTAAAGACAACTTCTTTATAACCGTAATAGTTTGCAAATTTCTGAAGGACATTTCCTTTGCCTCACTATGGAAATGAAGAAGCTGGTTTGCATGTTGCAGATGACTCTGCTGTTTGTCTCCTGCCTGCAAGGTTAACGTTTCCCTACCAGGCTGGCAGCAATCAATTTCCCTCTCTTTTCTCTGCTTCTCCTCTTCCTTTGCATGTACTTCACTGTGTAAAGTGAGTGGAATAGGCTGAGGCAAAAATTTGGATGTCTTTCCTCAAAAAAAGCTGCGTAAATGAAATTAAAGGTATGGTCTCAACATGCATAATAGATGCCAGAGGGGAATTATTTATGTAACATACCAAAGCGTTTACTTTTTTTTTTATGTAATCATCATTCAAGAATCAATACTGTGTCCAAGTGATTTATTTTATCATTGGCTTTTGTGCTTAGCAGTGTGAGATTCAAAGCAAAATGTCACAGCAAACAAATACATGTTACGTGTTTGCCACGTGGAACTGCAGCTCTCCCCCCTTAGGCTATGAGTTCTTTTAGGCAGGACCACTGGTGTCACCATCTTTGTAATGGTTGTGTCTGCACCATGGTGCAGCCCCTCACTGTGTGGTGCTCAGGGCTGGCAGGACACCTTACTGCCCGTCCTAGCATGCCTTTCTGTGGGAGGTGGAATGGGGGTGTTCGTGCTTACCTTTGTGTTTGGAGTTAGGGTACAGCCAGGGTGAACATCCAAACCTGGGAGCCCAGACACACTCCCGAGTCCCTTGGTCATATGTAGGTGTATACAGTGAAGATGACACCCCTAGGAAGGCTAGGAAGATACCCACAGGATACCAGAATCTCCCTGCTGAAATGTTTTGTATGTGTTCCTGCCATTGGCAGTGAAATACTGGGTTGCAGAATTCCCTTGGAGATGTATGTAGAATGTTATGACTGGTAGTAGGGATAATCCGACAAACCCTTGCCTAATTTTAAATTTTCCTTCACCAGAGCAGTGACTCGAGCAGGGTTATTAGTTTCACCAACATGCAGGAAGCCAAGCATTTGATAGGTGGGACATTAGGTCAGCCCAGGTACAGCAGATAATGGTCCTTGATCTTGGGCTTGGCCAGGTCTGGGCTTGGGCTTGATCAGGTTTGGGTTTGGGCTCGGGCTCAGCCAAGTCCTGCCTGGTTCCCACTATCAGGGACAGAAGGGGAAGGCTTTCCTGCAGTGCTGACTCCTGGCTCTGCAGCTGTGTCTGAGTGTCTGTATGGACCAGAGCTAAGGGAGTATGTTTATCCCAGACTGAAAATTCTACTCATCAAATACAAGAGTGTGACTCAGGCTTCCCCTCCTGAGGAAGTTTTCCATTCTGTATTTTACAAGGAGGATGAAATTTTCCTCTTGTAGGTATTTCTGGCAAAACTTTGCAAGCTGCAGTGGGATTGGTTTTTTTCTTTTTTTCAGGTGAGAGGAATAAGGTGGCCTTTGTGTTTTCAAGATCAAGGCCTGCCTTTTTTTTGTTTCAGCATAAAAGACAATTACAAGAGCTGTGCTTAAAACTCACTCAAAGGGCTTGTGTGAGATTTACCTGGTGGGAAAGGAGCCATTTTCCATTTTCTCTTCCAGACCCTTCCCACTGTGATGGCAGGGGCCATGAGAGCAGCTGAATGGTGTGACAAGACACATGGGAGAGTCTGTGGCCCAGGTCCCCAGCAGTGTCTGCCACTGATCTCCATCAGAGATCTGTTTTGGGTTACTGGTGGGATGACGCTTCCATTAGCTGCTTCCAAAATTATCACTTCTATTCCTTTAACAATGGTTAAGATGTACTAACTGTGAGTGAGAAGGTCAGCGATAGTGGCAGTCCAACAATGGAGTATGCTATACATGTTATTCCTGAGTTAGAAAATAAAATGAAACTCAGATGAGACTTCCTTTACCACACTACCACATCATGCACTGCTTCCACACTGCTAATGCTTTCTCCCTCACATCCCATCATCATCTCTATGACAGACCTTCAATTCCTGAATTTTCCCATGTGCAGCTCACACTTCAGGTAGCCTTTGCTAAAGAATAAGCCCTCAGAAAGCTCATGCCCTGTGATCATCCATTCAAAATCAGAGAAAGGAGCAGTGAGGAGCCATAGACAGGGTTTCGTGGGAGCACATGCTGGGAGATCAAATGTCTTTTGCTCTTTGCATGCACGTATGTAACCTGTACTACTACTAAATTACCAGACTTATTTATTTATGTATGTATTTATATATTTTATAGATAACCTGCAGGTTTTTCTCAGGAAAATACAATAATTCATCAGAAATTATAGTCTCTTCCTTGTTATTAGAGAATCCATGTTTCAGTTTTGCGTAATGGATGGAATAAGTACCACCTGTAACAGTGTGGGTTATCAAATAGAGTGAATTTCATGAAGAAGAAATGCTGCTGGTCCTCCTACTGACCTTTAGTATTGTCAGCATAGGGAGCACACAACTGGAAGATTCACAAATTGGTAGTAGTATTATAAGTTGGACTTGAGGGATAGATTTCTAAATTGATCATGGACTCTGCAAAGAAAACATCTGCTTCTTTTCTCTCAGTATTTTGCTTTTTTCGGACTCTCCCTGAGCTGCCTGTGAGCAGAGCCCCTGACCCAGACATCTCTCAAGAGCCCTGAAGTTGGTCCCACTGCCTGCAGGCTTAAAAGTCTGAGTTGGATGTTCAGTGTTAGGGAGGGGAATATTCCCCATGTAAATGTCTGCAGTCTGTAGGCTTCCTCATTTCCTTTCTCCTTTACCTAGTGACTTGAACCTCAGTATTTTCAGTGCACTCATTTCCTTCTCAAAGGAAGACCACTAGTCCTTTTATTTCTCATGGGAAGAAAGCAGCCCATTTAATCTGCATTTTGAATAAGCCTGATTTGTTCTTTAATCTACTCTAGTCATATTTCATCTGTTTATATTGTGATCATCCTTATACTTCTTTTTGCTAGGATTTTATTCTGAATAAATACTTAACATATTTCCCTAGTTTAAAATTTGTGTAATTTGTTAGTTTTCATTACTGAACCTTCAAATTTACTCTTCCTTTCCTGTTGTGATATTTTAGTGCTAGTAGACCTTTAATAGATTGTGAATGTATGCCCTTGACTACTACTGTTTCAGGAAGCCACCGAAGTTGTTTTGCAGGCTTTTTTCATTAAAGAAAATCTCAGAAGAAGGTCAACGCATTTCATTTTGCTCTTGCAAGCCCTTTTCCTGCAGAAAGTGGACTGTTTTAGCTGGGAACACTCATATGTATGAGCTAAGTAAGCATGCTTTTACATCAGGAAAGTTTCCTTCCTCATAGCATTGAATTTTAATGTAATCCACTGAATATGACATTTGGGTAGGTGAACTCCAGAGTTCCCATCCAACCAACATATACACAGTCTATTTAAACTGTGTAACACAAGATGGAAAAGCATGGTTAAAACTGTAGTGTCAAAGTGTATTTGGGACAGTGGTGCAGCAGCACGTGCCATTTACATCACACTTAAATCAGAAAGTCCAAAAGCTTCTGGAGAAGGAGGTCAGCATAGTTCTGGAACTGATTTCCCAAAGATAAAGCACTGTAAGTGCAGCAGTAAAAAATATTTGTTTCAGAGAACTGAGGACTTTACAAAATGTTTTTGTTCCTCTAGACAGAAATAACCATATTTCTTATCATAGTGGATTTTTTTTCCTCATTATAGGTCTTGTCAACATGCTGTTTTGTTGCCTAATATTGAAATGAAAGCAGTTTTGTTAACTTTTTAGAAATGCTTGTTGCCACATTGGGATTGAATTGCCTATCCCTCTTAGGGCAGAAAAATAAAACAAAAAAGTTTCATTGTCTTGTGTGTACTGGTAAAAGAGAGCCAGTGTACTGAGTAAGAGAGGAATAGAGTGGGAAAAAATTCGAAAAAAAGCCAGTTACTGTCTTTTTTTTTTTTTAATAGTTTTATCTGGTCATCATGTTAATTAACAAGGAAACAAACCCTAGTGTCTGCTCTGAAGCAGAAGTTTCAAATGGAATCACTGAAAACATACCTAAAAATAGTATCTTTAGAAGCAACTTCTTTGTTTCATGATTAATTGAAGAAACATGAGAACATTCTCTGATTTTTATACAGAAAAGTTCCTGAATGATTAACTCTAGGAAGTAGCTAATGTAATTTTTCTTTTGCTTATGGGAAGAACTCCAGAGATGAGATTTCAGTGTATCTTACAGACAAATGCTTCTTTGCGCTTACAAGAAAATAAATAATTTATGCCATAAATCAAAATTTCTAACTATACATCTTTTACCCTACTTTTAAATTCAAAAGCATCTGTACCAACTGTCAGCAAGCTTTTCTGGCACTTTTGCCCTGTCATTTCCTATACAATTCTTGCTTGCCTGACATTCAGTAAAGAAGTGATTTTTCTCTTCTTGCCCTCCCCATATGTTTGCTGCCTTTATGTACATGTGAGCGTCATGATTTCACTCTTCAAGTGTTTTCACCTGTGTATCCAGGTCAGAGTTTTCAAAGTAAAACTTAGATTTCAGATTATGCAGTTTAAGAAATCCAGACATTCTAGAATCTCAGATTTCACCTGGTTCTGCTTGGAGTGAGAAAAAACAGCAAGAAACACAAAATAAGCAGAAATAGCTTGAATTACATTTTCTGGCACAGTGAGGTCATTTGCATGTTAATGACTTGATCAGCTTGGCTTTAATGAGCAAAGTTAGTCAGAACTGCGATTAACACAGGAAGCATGAAAAGGAACACGCGATGAGCAGCATCAGTGCATTTATTTTTGCCTATGAATTGAAATAGTTTAGTGTTCTTAAAAAAACCCCTTAGTTTCTCCTAACAGCTCTTTTCTTGGACCCAGCTCATCAGGAGGGGCCTTTACTAACTGCTCTGTTGTAAGGCTAGGCAGAATAACTCCTAGCTTGGATAAGCTCCTCTTGCTTAAAAGGCCAAGAATCAGAGGAAAGCATCCCACTCACCAGGTACCCAAAGCCAAATTTCTTGTCAAGGTGGCTGATGGGGTTGCCCCTGTAAAGAAATCATCTCTGAGTGTGAGAATAGGCTCCCCTTTGCCTGGTGGGGGATACCTCAGGTGCCATCAATCGATAAGCCTGGGGGCATCTGCTGCCTATGAAGTGGTGCAGTAATAGCATAGAATCGTATGGATAGATGGTGCCAGGGGACAATGGGGAAGAAAAAGAAACACCATACTACTCCCTTCCTGATGAGGTGTGGTTGTCAGCCACTGAAGGCCTCCCGTGCTCATGAAGAGTGCGTCTCAGAATGTCATCAACCATAAAATCTTTAAAGAGAAGGCGTCTTCGAATATGCATGTCAGTAGGAAGCCTGATATTTGCAAAAGTTGTTGGGTTTTGGGTAGTATTGGAGGTGTTGTCAGTATGCACAGGGCATTTGGGCCAAATAAATAAAAAAAGTCCTCCAAGAGAAAATGTTATTTTGCACATTTTGCTTCTTGACAATTGTAAATATTTAACACAATGGGGCAGTAATCAGTTTCTTTATTCTTATATTGCAAACACAGTTCTCGTATTGTCTGTTTGCCTCAAAAAGAGATTGCTAGGTCATAAAAGAGATACCAAAGGAGAGATACTTCCCAGAAAATGAGAAAGAGATTTGTAGTCAATCAGAGAGGGAAAATGTACTTACCAGAGATCCTTTAGATCCACCTCCAATCTCCTGTAAGTAAGAGGGTAACTGACACTTTTTTACATCCGGTTTCTTGTATCAGAAGGAATCAAAATATTTGTTAGTATTAATAATTTTTTAAAAAACAAATAACACCCTTGCCCTTCCTTCTTTTCAATTTGGGCATTCATTCTGTTAGAAAGGCAGTACAGTCTTAATGCTGTGATATACCAGTGAGCCCCAGTAATTTTGTGTGAATGCTACACACATAGGTGAGAAAACAATTTTTCAAGCATATTCAAAAGCAGCCCTTAGATAAGGACTGGTGTTTTACACTGGTTTTCACATAACCACTATTGGCAGCCCCTGCTGCAAAGCTGTAAATGCCCAACTTGCAGTTCTTATTTGCATCCCAACGTCCAGTCTTCATCAACATCTACTTTCAGAATTACATGTCCGACATAGACAAGCAGAAGGTCAGAAGAGGAACAACCATCCAATGATTAGACCACTATTTGAGACTGTGGGAGAGCTCTTTCAGACAAATATGTTATATATATGTCCTTTTTCTTTTTTTTTTTTTTTTAAAAAGAGAAGTAGAATACATTAGTCAGCAGCAGCTTGGTTGTGCTAGACTTCTTTAATTAGACTCAATTATTTCTCAGAATCACAGAATTTCTACAATACTCTGCCTTCATTGTCTCCATGCACAGAGCTAAATGGGTTTATGCAACCAATGGTAACCAAAAATGCTAGTAGCTGCAAGAGAGGTATCCCCTTAGGCTGTGACCACCATGTATCTGTCATGTATTTATCCTCTTATCCTTCCTCTCAGAGACTTTCTTGCTGTGGTATTTGAGGACACTCTTGTGTTGGCCCAGGTGCACAGAATCCATGCAATGGTGTTGTCACAGAAGTTCTGGACAGAGTCATGGAATGGTTTGGGTTGGAAGGGACATTTAAAGATCATCTAGTTCCAACCCCCCTGCCATAGACAGGGACACCTTCCACTAGACCGGGTTGCTCAAAGTGCCATTCAAACTGCTCTTGAACACTTCCAGAAGTGGGGCATCCACAACTTCTCTGGGCAACCTGTTGCAGTGCCTGACCACCCTCACAGTAATTTCTTTCTTCCTAATATCTAATTTAAACCTGTCATCTTTCAGCTTAAAGCATGCCCTTATGAAAATTTTCTAGCTCTCTTGTATGCCCCTTTAGATGCTGGAAGGCTGTTAGAAGGTCTCCCTGGAGCCTTCTCTTCTCCAGGCTGAACAACTGCAGCTCTCTCAGTCTGTCTTAGTAGGAGAGGTGCTTCAGCCCTCTGATCATCTTCATTACCCTCCTCCGGATTTGTTCCTGCAGATTCATGTCCTTCTTATATTGGGGTCCCAGCTCCAAAGCTGGATGCAGCACTCCAGGTGGGGTCTCATAACAGCAGAGTAGAGGGGGAACATCACCTCCATCAACACTTCTTTTGATGCATGCCAAAATAATACAGCCTTTGCTTAAATTCTGACATTTTTCAGGGGCAGGTAGGAAGACCTGCTGAAAATATGTTCTTCAGTAAAAGTTGTGGTTTGAGAATGCAATGTGTGCCGGGAAGGAAGGGAGACCACAAAGTTTTGTGAGGGGGATGCAAAGCAGCTAGTGCATGGGATCTTAGGAAATATACAGTAATTTCTTTCTTATTCATAAATCAACATCTCTTGCACTCATTGCTGGAACAAATCCTTAGGCATAGAGTAACAATAGCATCCTGGTTTATATGCCAGCTGTCCTCATGTGCCATGGCCAGAAATGCACTTGCCAAAGGTGTCCCTGGGCTTTAAGCAGAGAAAGCCCACAGTGCTGAAATCTCACAGAAAGGGAAGTGCACTTACTTTTAAAATGAAAGTTAAGAGCTCTTCAGCAACGGAGGAAACAGCTGAAACTACTGTGGAAATGTAAACAGGATGAACTGAATCTACTCTTAGCAAAGGCACTTGTGAACCCTTGTTTAAATATGATTTTCAAGCCAGATTCTGCGTGGTGCAGTTGAGAGTGCATTGCAGTATTCATGTGCTGCACAGGAGCATGGTGGGTCTTACTTCTCTGAGAAAGGAATCAGGAGAAGACTGGTTTGTAGGGGTTGCAGGCCATCAGAGCCACCCCACAGTTTTATTTCCTCCTCCTGATGCAGTTGCAGGAGCAGCTCACGTGCATAGGAGGGAGAGGAACCAGGCCAATTGGTGGGATTTTGTTCAGCATGAGATCTTTGCCTGGCTGTTCTATAGTTTGTCTGCCCAGTGTTTCTGACAGCTAAAATGGATATTTCATTACACACTACTCAGTCATGTAATATATAGTGCTGTGAAGAGCTGAAGAACATATTTACTCAAACCTGAAACTTAGATACTTTCCACAGTAATACTTAGAAAAGGATTTAGAGTTACTGTCATGTCAGACACTCATTGCTGCTCATGTGAAGCCCATAACTCACCATGTGGGAAAAGACATAGAAATGCCTGAAGGAGCATTAAAAGAGCAAAAGCAAGTTTAAGCAGCAGGCAGACTGCTCCTGCCACTCTGACACTGAACCCTCTTTCCCTTGAGCTATTTGATGATTTGTGCTAATCTTTTATTTCAGTCTCATTTCACTTCTCCTATGTGCCTGACCTTCAGCCCTGGCTAGCAAAGGGGATTGAAAAAAAAACCTGAGGATGCTCCTTTCTTCTCCACCACCTTTGCAACCTTCTGAATTATGGTGGTAGAGCAAACCATCTTTATGTCTGTCTCTTATATCTGGTTTCTGTTACTTCTCTCTCTGTCGTCTGTCAGAGTGCAAGACCTTTGGGGAAACTTACTTTCTTCTCCTCTTTCTTCAATTCCTGAAACCACAGTGCCTGGAGGGTCCAGGAACTTTTGTAGAAGACAGACTTAGGAAAAAAGAAGACACAAAGATGTGAAGAAAAAAGCTGAACATCCGGGAGCATTCTGGGAAAAAAATTCTTGGCTACATTACACATTCCTCTATGCAAACTTGATGTGCCAGAGAGGATGGTTTCTGGCCAGCACTTCACGGTAACTGAGGCCATTTTCATCCTTGAGCAGCGGCATAGCTTAGTGTACCTGATCCCAAGTTTTGGGATGGACTCCATAGCCAGTCTGTACATATTGCCCATGGCAGCACTTGCCAGGTGCTTCAGTGGGAACATGCCCAGCAGAATGGGACTGGCAGCCCCCAGGTGGATGTGTAGGTACTCTTGCCTGTGGAGATATACAGGGGATGTACAGTGCAGCCTCTTTGGCTCAGCCTTCGCATCCATGGAGCATGCAAAATGCCACCAGCACTGTGGAGTGTTGGAGCTGCAGAAGGAAATCATCTCATACTGACAGTACACCAAGAAATCCTACTGCTCAGATGTTAATCCTCATGCCTATCCCTCTGTGCACCCTCAGTTAACCTGAATGGGGCATACAGAGGACACCAAAGCAGAGAATATGCTTCCATGAGTGGCTTTCAGCTATTTGGGAAGCTGGTCTGATTACCTCTGCTTCCTGTCCATGGAGCACCTGCTTTCCCTCTTCCCTCCTGCTGCCACAGGGCAGGCACTAGCTCACTGGGACAATCCCAGCCGCAGGCTCCCTGCATGCTTGTGTCTTGTCCTTGGCACAGCTTCAGCTGCCTGGCCAGGGGAGGGACTGCTGGCCATGCCTCAGTTGTTCATACAGACCAGTTGCTTGCTTCCAGGTCATGGCATAAGCTGGCCAGTGGTATCATCTGCAGAGATTTCCTTCATCTTGAATGTGTTCAGGGGTCTAAGTCCCTGGTGTTTGGGAACAGTTGAACTCACAGTTGATGGAGTTTGCTATTCACTGTGTGAACCACTGATAAATATCCAAGAATGGGCTAAACAGTTCTGCCCAAGATCATCTCCAAAGCCATACTGCTCATTGGCTTAGCTATACAATAAGGGATTGAAATTGGGCAGCAAAGCCAGCTGGGAGTAGGGCTAGTGAAACTGTTCCTTTTGGGGTTTTGGTTTCGTGGATGAGTGGTGCGCACTTACTCCCTAGTGGTCAGTGAGTGTCTGGGAAAATGGACCTCACTGTCGACTTGGGGGTGACCTGCAAAGATGCCTTGGTCTGTGCATTTATTTGGTGGGATGCAGAGTTGAATAGGGCCACACACTACTGATCCTTGTGCTGTTTATGCAGGGGATTTTTTGGGCAGCTCTCTAGAAGACTTTGTTCTTTTTGCATGATTTGTGAGAGCAAAGAGGGTGAAGTGACCAGTGTGTGTCACTTGGTTTAGCACAGGGCTTTTCTCCTGGAAGGCCTTGGTTTCTAAATTCCTGACATTACCAACAAACACACATACACAAGATCGATATGGTTGTGGAGTTTTTCTTTGCTACTGAATTGTTTAACATTTCAGTTTCCTCTGTGCCTCTTGCTTTGTTGTCCTTTTCAAGAACAGTCATTTAGGGGCTCTATTGGGTCCTCTGACATTTGAAAACATACCTGCTGACTTTGCCTCATTAGCTTTCAGTGTGCATTGACTACAGCGCACAGAAAATGGAGCAGAGAAGTGAGGATGCAGGAACAAGAAACTCCTCTTCTTGTCTGTGGATGTGCTCTGCCTGTTCCCTAGCAGTGCAGGCAGCTCCTGTATGATACCCACAGGTAGCAACACAAGCAGTATCTGTGTGAGCAAACTCATGCCACCTGATAAGCATCTGACACTTCACTGTCAGTACTTGCTTTCAAGTGGTGGATCTTCCATCCCTCTGTGCTCCCTCAAAAATCTTTCACTTTTAGCAGTGAGCAAAATTAAAGTCTGTTTTTTTTCTTTTACACCACATGCCTTCCATGGGATTTTCTAACTTAACTACTATTCCAATATCAAGGGTCTTCCTGGCTATATTTTAGCCAGCTGCTAAATACATTGTTTGCTAAAACTTGTTCAGGCTGCCTCAAACTTTTGTTCATGTGTGTCTTGGCACTGTTACTGTCAAAGCCCAGATACTGCTTTATAGAGACTTCAAGAATAGTAACGTGCCTTTGGGTGAATACCCTTCAGTTGCCTTGTAGGGTGTATTGACATCTCTTCTAGCCTTATCTCAGTTGAGCTTCCAAGAACTATCAATGCCAGCCAGTAGGAGAGGAAGGTGTTTGACCAGAAAGATGAAAAAAAAAGAAACCAAAAAGCAAGGAAAAGCCTGGTTTTGCTTACTTGAGATAAGCAATGCTGATACTGAAAACATGAAGGAAGGATAACTGGGTTTTTGTGGGGTCAGCTGTAATCCATGTTTGTGATTCCTAACAGCAGAGAGGGGCAGAAATGTCTCCCCCTTCCCAAGCTTTCTCATCTCGTATTTATTAGTTTATATGTGTCATGGAAGCTCTGTCTCAGATGAAAGAATTTCTTGGATTTGTTTGAGAAAAGCTTGACTCAGATCATAGAATCACAGAATCCTTTAGGTTGGAAAAGACTCAGATTAAGTCCAACAGTAAAAAAACCACTGTCAAGTTCACCACTAAACCACGTCACAAAGCACCACATCTACACATTTTAAATACCTCCAGGGATGGTGTCTCAAACACTTCCCTGAGCAGCCTGATCCAGTGCCTGACAACCCTTTGGTGGTAGAAATTTTGCCTAACATCCAATCTAAACCTCCCCTGGCACAACCTGAGGTCATTTCCACTTGTTACTTGGGAGAAGAGATTGACCCTAATATGGCTACAACCTCCTTTCAGGTAGCTGTAGAGAGATACCTCCTGTGTTTGGTCTCCATACTAATGTCTACACCAAAGAAAACCCATGCAATTTGTTTTTTGTTTTCCTACAGCTTCAGTTGATGCAGGACATGTTCCTTCTGAGCGAAAGGCTGACACCCACCACAGGGCACAGACAACCTAGTGCTGGCTTTCGTCCTTCACTTGCAGGAAGATGACAGGTCACCCTGGAGCAGTTCCAGACACAGGACTGGCTCTGCAAACACAACCATGGCAAGGCTGGAAACCACCCCCCCTCACTGTGGTAGTGTGTGGGGGAAATATTTTTTTTCAGATGTGCTGTAGAAACTCAGCAAGTTCCTCCTGGGGGATGTAAACTTCCCCTCCTGACAGGGAACTACTAACTGCTTGTAAGGGTTTCTGAGCAGCAGTTTCTGTGCAAAATTTTGGCCCATTGGTTTCCGGGCTTGGAAAATGCACAAGAGAAGCTGCAAAACAGAAGTGGGGATTTTGAGCTGAATACCTGTAGACATATCATGAAGAACACTGGCTTCAATGCTTGAGAGCAAGCAAGCAGAAACTGCTAAGGTAGGAGTAAGGGAGTGAGGAAATTACAAGAGGTAGATGGAGAAGGAAGAAAAAAAAGAAAATGTGCAAAGGGAAAATGAGACAATAAAGGGAAGCATGCCAAACAAAGAGGAAGAGATATAAGGATACAGATTTTAAAAAATCTGAGTGGAAAAATAAAAGAAAACAGCTAAAAGCAGAGCAGACAGCCTACTAAAATTTCCAACATTTAAAAACATATAAAATCAAAACACAGTGATAAAAAAGGCACATATGCAAGTGAGCCTATGTGCACACATTTTGTTCAGTCCTACAGGTATTTGTGTGCAAATTTTCATCTGTATCCAAAGGAATTTGAATTATTCTTTTCTTGGCAAAAAGCTGCCTGTTTTTCAGGAGAGCAGTTTCATTTATAATAGCTTTTTTTTTCCTGCCGTGGTTTGCGGCAGAAGACAGGTACTTGAAATTCTGTCAGTGGATGGGCAGCGCCTGGGCTCTCAGCAGAACAGCTCTATCTTTGCCCCTGGGCGTGCTGCAGAGCCCTGTGCCCGTGTAGCAGCCGGGGAGGGGCTTGGGGAAGCCTGTTTTTCTACCGTGTCAAAGCCACCTACTGTTCATTCACCAAAATCTGAGTGAGATTGAGGCTGAAAGTGTATGAGAAACTTGGTTAACCATGAGACAGCTCCTGCCAGATCCATATTCTCAAAAATCAGTACTTTGTTTCCTCCCAGTTTTGAGACAATAAGTGACATATAACTAAAAAGAAAAGGGTTTTTTTTCATCCGTTTCTCCATGCTTTTTACTCCTGTAAGCCTCTGCCCAGCTGACCCACCAAAGTCATGTTTTGATACTTTTCCTTCCATCCCAAAGATAAAGTATTTCCTGAAAGAAATACGGGACAGCTAGGAAACACATTCTAGGCTCAGTCAGGGTGTAACCAAGACTCTGGGTTTTTGGGAGTTCAAAAAACCTCCAGTAACAGGATAGCCAGTATTATTGCAACTGCCTCTGTGAAAGACACTTCTAGACCCATATCTGTCTGGTAACAGGTTTTTCAGCTAGGGGAGTCACTGCCATTCTCTGCTGGAGATGTGTGATTTGCATGCTTTCCTGGGAGAGCCAGGGGCATGCACCCTTCTCCTGCTGCAGCCAGATCTGGGGGTTAACAGTGGCCAGGGTCCTCCAACTTCTTCTTGTCACTTTCCCACTAAGTAAAACCTAAGATTAGCTCATGCACTGTCATTAATATTTCACTAGTACTCCCCATTGCAGCAAATGGATGGTTTTGATCAATAATTCATGCCTGGGTGTAGCCTATTAAATTCAAAGTGGGGTGTACACTTTCCTGTTATTTATTTATCATTGCTTTCATTTTACAGGTTTTTTTTTCTCACTGTTATTTCATTTTTCACTTGCTTAAATGCCTCTCCTTCAAAGTTCAGACTGCTTGCAGGAAATTAATCTTGTTTCTTCTGACTTTTAAATAAGGCTAAGCTCTCTTGTGAGGGCCTGAGATTGAGCCATAAGGAAAACATCCAGACCCACTTAGTCACTTCAGCGCAGGAGATCTCTTTGAAACAAATGACTTGGGGAATTTGGTCTGACAGCTCAAAGTTTATCTGTGCCCTCAGAGCTGTCTGCTTTAGGTTTCACAGGAATATTTGGCTTCTTTTGCTGAGGGAACAACCTGCTCCAAGACCAGCAATCAGTTGTTGCCCTGTCTCCTCCTCTGCCAGTGGGCACTCTTCTTTCAAAGCCCCCTGCCCACAGGTTTTGGGGAGTGCAAATCTCTCTGGGCTGATTGCAGGTTGTATCCCCTCATTAGGAGCGGTCTTCTGCTTCGCTTTGTCGAAACAGCCTACTCACAGCTTATTTGATCTTTGTGGCTCATCTTGATTCACAAATAAGACAGGTTGTAGTGAAACTGAAAGAAAGATTTATTTAGAAAACCCTAAGACAGGTTTCAGGGTTTAGGGTTTGGAAACTGAAAGCTGCACAAGCACTTAAAATCATAAACCAGTCTCCCAGCCTAGGAGGACATTATCCTCCTGTTTGTTCCTGTGCCCAGATCCAGGGGAGGGAATGAGGTTTGGAGAGCTTCTGCTTCTGAGAATTACCCCACCAAAAATATGCTTTTCGGTATGACAGAACTTCTTCCTGCATTCTTCTACCTCCAGCTGTGCCAGTATACAAGCCTAGATGTCCTTCCCTGCCCAAGTACAAATGTCTTGCTGCTGATTCATGCTTGAGGCTGCTGTAGTTGCTGTGTGGCAGAGGTTTACCCTGCGTTCACACCTTTAGGCATGAGCCATCACCCTACACCCTACCTTCTCTCTCCTGCTCTCCATAGAGCAGCTGTGCAGAGTGCCATGGGAAATGTGGGGGCAGGGAGGTCCAGGGGGGTTGGTGAGTCCTGGCATGGAGTGTGGTGGCTGCAAGGGGGTCGGAGACCACATTTCTTAGGGAGAGTACGGTGGCAGACTCCAGTTGGAGGTGAAGTCCTGGCAGGGGTATATCTGCCCCACTCCTTCCTGCATGAACATATTTAGACAAAGAGTGAGATGCTCTTGTTGTACCAATTCATGATTCATTCATATATATGATTTCATGATATCACGATTCTATCCCCAACAAACACCACTATCCATGTTGTGACAGTTTCAATGGGATCTCCCAGCATTCCTTTGCATTCTCTAGGCTTTCTCCAGCAGATGTAATGTGGGAAGAAAGTGTAAAAGGTCTTATTTTCACATGCATTCTGCAAAGTCTGCAGTCTTTAGTATCCTCTCTCCTGCAGAGATCACAGGTGGCATTTCAGGGTACATTGCTAAAATAGTCCCAGCAGTGGTCAAATTACCAACTTTTACCTAAGTACATGCCATCAGAGTAATGACTCCTGCTTTGCAAAGATTCATTACCTTTTAACAGCATTTGAGTTCTCAGAGTCCATGTTCAGAGGCATTTCCATGCCTAAATCATGTGGCTCCAAGAAGCATCACTACCTTTAACAGATACCAGGGCAGGGTCACACAAAATAAGGTGCAATTCAAATTGCGTCAAATTGTAGTGGGAATTAGATTGGGTCCTCTCTACTTATATAAGGGTAAGGTATTATTTGTTTAAATGAGATCACTTTTAAATTATTTCCATTAATTTTGATTTGCCCTAGTTTTCATTGACCATGATGTTCCCCTCAAAGGGTTAATTTAAAATTATGCTATCATTAAAACAAAGACACTTTGCAAAGTCCACAAGAGTCTTCCATTGTCAGCTTGGAAGATCTGTAATGCAGTGCCTGCTCTGCTCCCTACCAGGCTCTTCCCATCCAGTGTATGTTCTTGGACTGAGGGAATGTCTACAACCTGTGACTATATCTACAGTGGCAAGGAAGATGTTGCATTATATGAATGTGATTTTGCAAAGTAATGGCTTTTGGAGAAATTAATTTCATGAAGCAGAAGCAGCCTGCAGGAAGGCAAAGGTCTTGGGAGGTTGCAGTAGGCAGTTAAAAATGTGAGAGCCAAGAGCTGGTTGTGCCAGAAAAGGCCACCACAGGAATATGCTTCCCCAGTTCCCATAAGGAAATTGCTCATCTACAGAAGACCCAAACTCCCTCCTCACTTGGGGATCCCCTGCAAGCCTCTCAGGGCTGCCAGAACACAATGCTGTCAAGTAAGATCAAGCTGCTATACCTCTCCTTAGGCAGATGGCCCAGATCCTTCAAATGTAATTCCCATTCATTGGTGGAAGTGGGATCAGTGGTTCCTGCATGCTTTTTGGGTTGTCACTTACCTTGCTAAGAAATATCCGAGTTTGATAACAGGAGAACACAGGCAGTTGCCACCCTTCCCGAGGCTCCTTAAGGCACCGGGGGATGAAGTGGGGGAAGATGAGAGCTCGTTGACAAGTGAGAAGGTGGGACTGAAAGAACTCTGCCACTCAAAGCTGCAGGGCTGACTCAGAGGTAGAGGAGAGGAGGAGATAAGTTGTGGAAGGGTTTGAAGCCTGTGGTGACACGGTCTGGTTGACCTGCAGTGAAGCATGGCTGCACTACATGGGCAGCAGGATGAGAGTGTCAGGGCTGCAAAAGGTATGTGGAAAGAAAAGTCTTTCAGGCACAGGGACGATAAGAGCCAAGGCTTTTGAAGTATTTTAGTGGTGACAATAGAGGGGAAAGGATTGGTTTTGATCTGTTTAGCTGTGGCTCAGGGGAATGGTCTGTTTATAATTATAGTCCTCTCTCTGCAAGTGATTGGACACAGTGCATGTTAATTTATGATACTTAATTTTTAGACAATTATCTTAGGTGTCTTTTTCTAATGTCTTTTTCTGTAACTGGAGGAATACCTCTCTTTTAACTGTTTTACTTTTCATACAAGTAAATCTCAAAGTAGCTGCACTGGTATTTTTGGCCCTAAGACTGAAGCTGTAAGTCAAGTGTACTGTTTTTCTAATGTAGGACAGTAATGGACAGTTAACTCAGTATCACAGTACATCCTGTCTTAATACTAGCTAGCCTGTTGTTAACCACAAGCATACTTTATGGCAAAATACAAGCTATTTATATTGAAGAGTTACAACACACTTCTAGGAAATCAGTACTATAGTGATAGCCTGCAGTATCCTGCCCTGTTTAAGAAATTACTTCGGAGAGATCATTGTCATAGGATCATACATTGTCAGGAGTACCACAAACAACCATCACACAGGTACAAGTTAACCAGGTGCAGGTAGATGTTAACTATTGCACCATACCACTTAAATGTATTTCAACGCTGCCCAATAAAATCATTACTTGTGTCAAGCTTCAAGGATGAAAAGTGCAGGGTTTAAATAGCATATTGTCATGACAGGACTTCAGCTGGGACTGAACACTACTTAAGTTAATAATATTTGGTGACACAGCATTATTAGGTGTACACAGTGACATTCCAGTAGGTCTTGAAATGAGGCAGAGAAAGGGATTCATGGTTCACATGACTAATATATCGAAATCTTTTTTTTATGTTGGCCTTATAAATCCATCATATCCCTGCTGTCCTTGTATTTCTAAGCTTGTTTGAGCACTTCTTTACCACAGCTGGTGCCTATTGGTAGGTACTGGTATGAATCAGTGCTGATGACACAGTACTGAGCTCAGTCTAGTTGATATGAATATAAAATACCATACAGTATGGTGGAAAATCTGAGTCGCTCACCTACCCTCTGCATAAGCTGTAATAACTCAGGAGAGGATGTTAAGGGTGTTAAGCAAACATCTCTGTTAAGGAAACACCCACCCCTAGTTTTCCTGTGCAAGTAAGATGTAAGATTTAAGGCATACATCCCTTTGGTCCTCTCTTTTCTATCTCAGAAAAGGTATTGCAGCATTTAATAGGATGTCATGGAGACCAACAGAAATAATTAAGGATTTGGATAAGGTCTGTAAGAAAAATGTTGCGGAAACCATCAGGCTGGTGTAAAATATCCTAGAAAACAAAGAAGAGGAGCCTGTGGCACAGCCTATCAAATAATAAAATACCATAGGGGAAGTATTTTTCTAATAGAAGTAAGTAATCAAAAATGCCTGGAACATGTTTCAGTGTATTTCTGAATACAGCAAATGCATCTGTGCTTCAAGGGTGGATCTTAACTATGGAGATTTTTTTGTGAGAAGGTTTTCCTGAAGCTCTTTCTATGTTAGCATATAGCTGATGGTTCCAACTGGTCTAAGGAATTGTGCATGACAGTTTTGTCATTAAAGCCATTCAGCTTGGTAATTTTTTCAGCTGCCTCTTTTCAGAGGTAAAAGTCAGAACAGAAGTTGTTAAAAAAGCTGAAGGATGATTCTTAAGCCTGTGAAAAGTGACAAGAATTTTGCTATTAAGGCAGGACATTTCTTAAAATCCCTATGGGATTGATGAACAACTTTCCTCTCTTGATATTGTGTTTTCAGATCTCTTAAGGCTTCTGCAATGCTGCATCATCAGGGTTGAAAGACAGTTTGTATTTGCACCCATCAAGCACTTTTACACTTGACCCTCGGTGTAGCTGGGAAATCTGTCCTTGAAGTCTCTGTCAGTCATGAGGTCATGTGAGGCGTGCCGTGTCTTTTTAAGGCTCCCTTGTTCAATAAAGGCTTGGGCAAACTGTAGAGGGACAGCAGGATGGTCCTGGGCTGGAGTACAACAAATCAGAGAAGAGGCAGAAAGGGCTCAGCTTGTTCAGCCTGGAGAGCAGAGGGCTGAGGGATCTTCTTGGTGTCTGCACCTACCTAATCAGAGGTTATAGAGAAGATGGAGCCAGCCTTTTGTCAGCATTGCACACTGAGAATGAAAGGCCACAAGTTGCATCAAAGGAAATTCCAACTACATGCATGGAAGAAAAGTTTTCACAGTGAGGACAGTCAAACTTTGGCAGAGGTTGCCCAGAGATGCTGAAGAGTTTCCATCCCTGACGACACTGTCCCAGGGACCCCAGCCTGGCTTTGCAGCCAGCTCTGCCTTGAGCATGAGGTGGGACTGCAGACCTTACTGTTACACATTTCAACCACGGCTGCTTCTATCAGCATTTTGTGTGCATGTGCACACATGCGTGTCTTAGTGAGTGAGAACAGAACTGAGAGGAAGTGGTACACGCCAGTGGACCTACTGTAGGAGTAATGAGGTTAGAGACTGCTAAATTTCCTTATAAAGACAAAATCTATGACACTATGATGTTTTGTCACCAGTCACTTCCCACTCTAGACTCAGTCTTGGGCTCATAGTCTTGGGCTTGACTAGTTGCTCTGCAGAAAAGCAAGAATTTCCTGATCACGCAGTGACCTATTTCAACATACTACTTTGCGGTTCCTCAACTGTACAAGAAGTTTGGTTTTGTAAGAAGTTCTTCCCTTTCTGTTGGATTTGCAGCTGTTGAGGTGTTTGTTGCTCTGGCAGTTTGGACCCACTGCTTAGCCCAGGAGGTAAGATCGCAGCATCTGCTGTTTTTTTGGCAAGTTGCCCTCACTGAGTTTACGAGCAGTTTAACTGCACAGGAAATTGTAGTCACCACGAAAAACAGTGCATGTTCTGTATTAGTGTGAAGCATTATCCAGTAGTCTTGTGCCTTGCATTTCTCCTGACCTTCAGGAAAGTGTTTGATGGATTTAATTGGGCAAAGTGGTTTTTGGCTGAGTAGAATAGTAGTCTTTGACTTGGCATTGGCTTGGCAGGGCATGATAAAGTGAGAAACTATTATTTAGATTGCAGAGAGGATCCCTGTAAGAAAGTAATTCTTATTCCAGTGATCAAAAACACGGATTCATACAGATAATGCATTTTGGCTCATAATGTTTACAATGTAATCTGCTGGCTGTTAGGATATTTATATCAGGCTTTTGTAAAAGTAATTTTATTTTCCAGAGGATAAATAAAACTAATTCATTATGGAGCCTGATTGTAGTAGGGACTTCTGCTTAAAAATGGTGATATGGAGCAGTCCTAACATTATATTTGCCTTTTAAGATCTTGACTGTTAAAGCTGGTCAGGCTTGTCCCTTGTCACCTTTGGGATTTCCGCTCAAGCTGCAGATGAATTATGATTTGGAAATGCCTACAGATATTTTAGGTGGTAGTGTGGTGAGCAACGGTCTATAGGCTTAACTTTTTGCTCTGTAACAGCAGTAGCCTTGCTGTTCTTGTCATATGGCGTTTTCATCAGCACATGGGTTTGGTTTGAACACTATACAACTGACCCAATGGGACCTCAGCTCTTTGCTATCAAGCCAAAGTCAAAGGCGAGGTTGGCTGACTGATATCTTTCTGCTACAGATATCAAGTGAAGATGATCTCTAGAAAATGCAGCTGGGTGCTCAGCAGGTTGCTGTTTGATCATCTTGATAAAAGCAAATCACACTCTGAAGCCTCTCCTGTAGAGGAACTCCAGCATGTATCACCTTTCTACTGTGTGACAGGAGCAGTTTGGCCTCCTGAGATGGGGACAGGTTCTGCAGAAGGTCAGAGATGCAGCTGGGGAAGCTCTCCTGAGTAGATAGGAGATGTGGAAACCCCCTCTATGGTGGGAAACTCCATTGAGAAGGGTTGCTAGAATCAGAGGGGAGTGGGAAGTACCTGGCTGCTTGCTGGTAACAAGAGCAGGGGTTTCTGCTTCAGTCCTGACCATGAGGTCCAGATTTACTTAGCTCAGAAGCTGAAGACAGTGCTTACTCTATAGGTCAAAAAAGGGATGCATTATATTACTGGTTTTGAATCTGCTTCTTCAACTGAAACTGAGTAACAGTTTGGACTGAATACTATTATGGTTATAAAATGTTTGAGAGTCTATATGAAGCTCATTTTACCAAACAAATCTAGTGGTGTTGCTTCTCTCCCCTTGTTCACAGAACCTGCCACATACTCCACTGTCTTGTATTTTGCTACCAATTTTTTTAACCCCGTTCCCTTCCAATTTCAATCATGAGCAGTTCAAAATGCAGCTCTGTAGCATGAAGGAGAGTTATCTTGACAGAAAACCTACCATGAAGTCATCACCATATGTTTTTTATAAAGTATGAAAGAATTTTAGAAAGAGCTTGAGTAAAGGGCAAGTAAGGAAACAGGGGAGTTCAGGTGAGTACAGTGCATTGAGAAATGTAGCTGATTTTCATACTCTTAGCCCTTTCATGCAAAACAGCAGACTTCAGAGAAATGCTGGTACATAACATAAAATATTTATGAAAATGAAAAATATTTAGGGAAAAATCTGAAACAGTATTTAGGTGCTGCAAGATGAAACACGGAACTGTGCTTTGGTCGCTCTGTGCATTTTTGCAGTTATCAAAGGAAAGATGTAGGACAAGAAATAAATCCCTTCCCCTGAGTGAAACAAGTGGGGTGTCCTGGACGTGGAGGCAGCGCTCATGGGAAGGAGAGTGGCATGTGAGAGGCATGAGAGGGATGCCCAGTGGCAGGGCTCAGTGACCATGCCATAAAGCCAAATCATTCTTCAGGGGAAGGGGGCTCAGGAGGACTGTGCCTCCCAGTGCTCCAGGTCCTGCTTCAGTTCCCTGTTGCACACTTAGAGACATTACAGCTCCCAACATGGCGCCTTTGTAGGATGGGGGTCCAAGCAGCAGGACAGCTGGTAAGGGGGGCTATGTTCAGACATGCTCTTCATTTTCAGGTCTGGTTCTGTGGGTGGAAGGGTCTGGTCATTGCTGAAATCAGTGAGGTGTCCTGCAGAGCTGAGGACAGACTACAACTCCCTGCATGGGAGCGACAGAAGCAGATTCATAAATCCATGTGGAATAAGTCAAATGCAAATACATGTTTGTATCTAAAAATCTTCTTTTTACAGCTGGAACATGTTTTTAAATATTTTCCATGCACAGAGGAACTGTTTTCCTGCAAACAAGCTGGAAACACAGGTCCTCTTCTCCTTTTCTTGCATCAGGCTTGCACAGGACATCTGGGACTGAGTCAGTACTTTGTGACCTGATCTCCTGCCGTAAGACTGCAGTATTCAGGAATAGGAAGAGAAGATTTTATCTATCTGTCCAGGGTTTTGTGCCCATCTGCCGCCCCAGTTGTGATGGGGCAGAGGTGGGGTAGCTCCTCACACCCATAGCCAAAGCAGCCCCTGCAGATGGAACTGGGTGGGGCAGTACTTTCCATACCAAATGGGACATCTGCTGAACTACTGAAGCTGTTTGTCAATTTAGCTTGGTTTGAAAACCAGCTTTGGAAAAAAAAATTAATAAAAATCACTGGACAGCATTTGAAAATCAAAATGTTCCTTTATCTGTGGAAAAATGTTTTCACTTTAAAGCTAGCTAGTTTGTGTTGGTAAAGGGATAGGAAAGATAAGTGACCCAACAAAAAATGTAGTATACTGGATCTTATTTTTTTGAGAAAAATTCTACAGACTCTATTAAAAAATAATATGTATATATATACTGTCTCCCTAGTAGGATGTATATGACAGATAAAAGACATATAAGGAGAGTACTTATAGTTTCACAGCTCTGCCTTCTCAATGTTTTAATTTCCTTGAAGGTTTAGCCTTCCCTACCACTGAGTGGTACTGGAAAGAGACCTCCATCTCTCTCCAAACTCTGTGGATTTTCCCTTCCTAAGCTCTGTTGACTGGGTTTGATTTAGGACTCAGGCATCACACTGACAAATAAGGTCCTTTATAAAATGGAACATTAAGAAAATAACTCATGGACATCACCATGTGACTTTCTGAACAGTGATAAATGTCTTTTCTCTGTGTTTTTTTTTTCAAATTGTATACAAAATAAAATAGATGAAGTGCAACAGTTTAATAATTCCAGTGCCTGCATACATGGTGAGATTTGCTGTTGCAGACACCAATCTTTTAAAAAGCCTTTGAGGCAAAGATTGTAATTTATTGTGGGCTAAACTGTGAGTCTTTATAATGTACCAGGGAGGAAGTATTTGCCATAACTTCAGAAAGACTCCTCTCTGTTTTGTATGCTGATTTAAACAGCAAGATCCCACCCAAATTGGAAGTCCTGTGATACATTGCTAATTGAGTCAAGTATGTTTCTGTCTACTTTAGGATTTAAAATTTAGCTCAGCATCTTTGAGGAAATTTAAAAAATACTCTTATTCATCTATGGCTATTTAAGAAGGGAAAATGTCATACTTCTAAGTGCACGACTTGAAAAATTAACTTTTTTTAATGAGCAACAACACATGTTTGAAGATGTTGCAATTTGTGCTTAAATGATTTTCAAAGTTGTTGTGTAACAAATGTGTCTAATTGACGTGGTTCACAGTCAGATGGCATTTGCTGCTACTGTCAGCCATGGTGAGTAGATGATTAGCTGGAGACTAACTCACTAGCAAGAAAGAGACATATGGATTTTAGTTTTTATTTTACATCATTAGCAGAAAAAAAAGCTATCACAAAAATGTCCACTCAACCTGCCTAGAAGCTGTGACAAACAAGAAAAAAGGACACTGTTCGTTTGTCTAAGATGCTTGGATATCCCAGAGCTATTGCTGCAAATAATCACCTGCAGCCTCAAACTGGCTGTAAGGCTTGGGAAATGTAGCTTTAAACCTACTATCCTATTGTGCTGTGGCTGCACTATGGATCACCCTGCTAGACCAGGGATGTAAGCACGTTATTTTGATCAGAATTGTAAGAAAACCAACAGATAAGAAATATATGAGAGACAAGCATGATAATAGCAAATATTCTGAGACTGTGAAGTTTAATTGGGACATAAACTATTCTGGATTATACAAAAGAATATGTTTGGCTGACTGCCTACAAGATGGCTTTGCTTGCTACATTTTTGTTGAAGGATTTTGCTGATGAGCACAAGATGAAACTTCAAATTGAGGAACTTCTAGGCCACACTGCTGTGGTTGTAGCATTGATTCTTGTTTCAACATGAGATCCACTAAGTAATTTCTCTTTTTTCTCAGCCCTTTGTGCCAACGAAAATGGCAAAAACTTGTCTCCAGAAAGAAAATATCAGAACCTAACTCAAAAATCTTTTCTCATCTCTTCCTCAGCCCTTCCACACTGTAGAAAACCAGCTGAGACATGTTTTTTGAACAGAAATGCGTATGAATATATGGACTTACGTGTAGTACCTTGTGAGAGAAAGGTAGAGGGAAATCTTTCTGGGGAGGAATATCTTATCAGGGATATTCTGATGAGTGAACAGGAATGGGCAGCAACACAATGGTGCAATAAATATGGGAGGAAGACTGAATAAGCTCAAGATACTCCCTTTTCCCTTATATTTTTCTGGCCTATGGGATGCTTCACATCACAAGATTTTCTGCACAATTCTGAGGCCCCTTCTCTTAATCCTGCCTGCTGGTGGAATGATCCAGAGCAGGATCCACTGGGGGAGGATTGCTGGGGGTTCCCCTTTGATATCAGCTAGGAGGAAAAGTCTAATGCAGACAAGAGCTAGGAAAGTATTCCCCAACCCTTACAGAAAGCTGGACATTGGAAACTGGATTTGTGGATGAGACAAGAAAGAGAAAAGGAACTAGAGCTGTGAGCTCTGATAAAATAAAAGGCAGAGTTTTGTGTGAGGAGGGGGGCGGTCTTACACAACTCTAACAGCTGTGTTTTGCAACAGTGAGTGCTGCTTATTTCATCACTTTCAGAAAAAAAAGCAAGTTTGAAGAGAAGATAACAGGAGAAATAGGGAAATTTATATATGACAGGGAACATGTGTTGTGTCACTCTCCCAACAGCTAGAGAGGTCATCATACAATTAACAAAGTTAGGGTACATTAACAAAACAAAGCCCTGATGGTATAAAGTGCATAAATATTAGTAGTTAATTCAACTTCCTTGGCACCAAATTTTCAGTTAAGTTGTTCCTGACTAAATGTGTTCGTGAAATGTAATGTTGTCCCATGAAATTTGCTTTTTTTGCTTTGGGAAAAGGTACAACTTTATGTCTAGCTGTAAAGTGCCATTTCACATCTTCAAGGTTTTCATTGCCTTACTTGCAATAAGGCTTAAATACCAGAGAAGTGGAGGAAAATATGAAACAAGGTAACTATTTAATACAACTCTTGGAAAACCTTGAGGTTATAATGGCTTTGCCATTTATTATTTATATTGCATGGTGGGTGCACACTTTGCAAGCAACGCATAACCAGGCTGCTTCTGAGACTATGGCTTCAAAATTGAAAAAAAAAAAGAAAGAAAATCAATATCACTGTGTTTCAATTTAGCAATAACATTCAGGTATTAGGACTATTTTAGCTCTTCCTTTATATTCCAGTCTGAAAATAGTTTGTTATTAGATCTGTTAAAACATCAATGTGGTCATAGGTTCTTCTGAGGATAAGGTCAAATAAAAGGAGACTTTACGGCACATTTTCAAACATTAGTTTGGAAATTATGGCAGGGAAGGGAGTGCTTCGTTAGAGGCTCTTTTGATGTCAGTTTGTTACAATTCTCAGCAGCTTAGGTGAGATCATTTTCCCTTTTTTTTACGTTAATCTGTAACTCAGTAGTCTTCTGAGGAGGAAAGAGTGCCTGTGCACAATTTCATTTTTCACTTTTGCAATAGTGGGTTTATGCTGTTTGGCAAACAAGAAGGAAGTGTCTCTTCCAGGCAGTGTATAATCTGGATGTCCTGAAGCCATCTGAGTCTCAGAGTGCCTCAGGGAATGTTTTATTTTTCTTCTGAATGTTTATTACCTTCCATTTCTTTCTTGTTGGCAGTTCCACTGTCTTTCTTGCTCTAACCTGGGGAGCTGTCTTCCTCTCCTCAGCATCCTGTCTCAGCATCCAAGCATGTGCTGATTTTAACTTCATTCTCTCCAAGGAACTTCAGTTCTTTCACTGATCTTCCATCACACCAAATTCAAGATCCTTCCTCAAGATCAGCTGCTGCTGATCTTCAATATCTCATTTGTGCTGATAGCTAGGCTGTTTGCATTCAGTCCTTATTAAGCTCCCTCCGTGTTGCCGTGCCTCTCCCCTACCCAGCTTTTTTCTTTGCTTCTTGCCGTACATCACTGTGCTCAAAGCCATCTCCTGGGTCTCACCAGCTGATTTTCCCTTTGCGCCTCCCTCAGGCAGCTCCTCAACAACTATTCTCTTCAAAGTAGCTTTTTCAGCTTGTTCATATTGCTCATCATTTCCACATATTCTCCTTTGCTTTTATCTTCTGCATTTTTTTCTCTGCATCTGTCTTGTCGTACTGATTTGGCAAATGGTTTGGAGCAGAGCAGTGCACCATGTGCTTGCAATGCCTTGTGGGTTGTGAGTTATTGGACTACTCACCCAGGATTGCTGGATGCCCTCTTGGTGGGATGCCCAAACCATTTTCAGTTTGCACTGAGGATGGTGAAGTGCTGTAAGTGATTGACCCCTAGGAGCAAATGGCTCTCTTTTGGCTGATAAAATCTGAAGGAAAATATTGAGCCTGACCTCTCACAGCATTATCCAGAAGCATTTTACATTTCTGTGTGTCTAAGTATCATCATTTAATGATCTAAGCAAAATAACCATTTTATATACTGAAAAGTAGGGGGTTTGAAAGCAGATTTTCTCCTTTTTACCATTTTCTCCTTTAAAGCTTTGGACTTTTAATCTCTTGATTTCCTCATGTTTTGTTTTTACTACTTGAACAATTTAAAAAATGACAGTGATTTTTAATTGGGAATAACTCTGAAACCTTTAATCTAAAAATTCTGGTTTTGATTAATTGAGTGTAAATTGAAGGGCTTTCACACGCTTGCCAAGGGGGTTGGCAGAGGTCTTCTGGCTGCAGATGAGCCTAGAAGATCTGCAGTGAAGACATTAAACTTTTTCCCTGCCTTTATTGCATTCCCTTGCTGAAAATGACATTAGAGATAACCCTGAAACTATATAGAGGTGGTGGCTATAAAGGGATTTTTTTGTTGGTATGGATTTTACGTGGCATTATGTGGTATGGATTTTTTCTGTTGGTATGGATTTTACATACTGTGGTAAGAACCAGTGTCAAACCCTCAGAGAGATGATGGGTTATGATGCATTTGACCTGCCAAAATAGCTGTGCAGATGGCAGCAGGGTGCCTGTCCAAACCTCATGGCTGCAAAAGCAGAGTGGGATATTAGTCAGCAATACCCAGTGATGTTAGATGCTGGAGCTGACAGGCTGAAATCAAGAGATAATAGGGGGGGTGAAAATGTAGAAGAAACTCAGTTGTGTGTTGGAGCAGGCAGTGACAATCCTTCTGTTGCCTGAGTACAAATACTCCTCAGGTGATCAAGGACCAGTTCTCGTTCTCGGTGCAGAGCTGCATCTGGCTGCTCAGCCAAGCGTAGTTACCTTTACAATGGAGTGGATAATACTGATCTAAAAATCATGTCAAAAGGGGTCATTACAGCAAAGCCCTTCATCCTATTATTAGTAGTAGTATAAATGCCCACACATGTGAACAGATTTACTATTAATAGGATTCTCTGTATTTAACAGATCACTTATCAGAGGCCACAACTTCTTATGCAATCAAGAAGAGTCTGTTTTATGTCGGTGATAATTTTTCCTCAAGGTCACTTTGCAAAAGCAATATTATAGGCAACAACCTCTGGTGTTTCTTACCCATTAAGCCTAGAACAGTCTTAATGTTATCAAAAGTTGTGTGGCAAATTATATTGCTTGATCAAGTGACTGGACCAGAAGAGATGATCTTGCAGCGGAATATGGATTTTCTTGCTGATAGTGTAAGATTTTCATGTGTCCAGGAGCATTTTAGTTAATCCACAATTTGCAAAAACACACAACAGGCAACAAAAAAGATTGATAGTGAGGCATCAGAGGCAGGAAAGATGCTAGGATGATGGGGGAAGACTATGGATCTAGTTTTACCCTAGTATACATAACCCACATTGCTAGAGTATCAGAGGGATTTTTGAAGGTAATTCTTGAAAGTATGGTGGTTAGAACCACTTTTAATATTGTATTTCAATAGCAATCATCAGCTCCATTGTGCTGAAAACCTCACATGGGTTTTCATGCCACAAGAGCGATAGTATTGTGGATTCTTCTGCATTTCTTTAGTTGTGAAGGTTGGAGTGAACAAATGGATTTTTCACTGTTGTCCTCATCCTAGAACCACAGTGACTAGGCAGAAAAAGGGTGCATAATGCTGGAGGGAGACAGCAGACAAGAAGCTAATCACAGGAGATTGCCTTTGGGCTATTTCAAAGCTATGTCCATAGTGGTTTTCACAGATACAAGGAATCAATGCATGAGTTCAGGAGAGCATTGAATCTGAAGCCCAGATAGGCTGTACCTAACTCTGTGTGGCAGTTTGAGGGCTATAGCAAACCTGTGTTTTTTTTTCTAATTTTGCAATATTAACTTTAGTCTGGGAATGGGGTATTTCTGATTTTTTTCCCCTCTCATTTGAACACTGTAGCTACAGCAACCACTTCCCAAGATCAACTCAGGTTTCTATTCTATTCTATTTAAATAGTTGCTTGGTTAATTAATAGTTAAAGAGACATAGGACACTAGAGTCATTCTCACAAATATAGAATAATAGATAGTCTGTCTCCTGAATAGTTTCCTCATGAATAGATGCAAGGGACAGTAGGTGCGTGAAAAAAGAAAAGGGGTATAATGTGCATCTTCTGGCAGTGTATTTAATGATGTGATACAAGGAAGTAAACTTTCCCATTCTGACTATTAAGAAAGGCATCTAGAAAGTGAAAGTCCAATCCTTTCTCCTGCTTTATATCTTTGATGAGAGAAAAGGCAGGAAAACTTTTTCCAGCCACACATTCCTAAACCTACCCACCCTCAGGCACTGGGATAGCTTCGGAAGGAAAGTCCTTAAAAGAGGTAGCTGACTTCTGGGAAGCTAGACCTGGTGCTCTGAACACTTTGTGAAGGAGCTTCTCTCCAACCCTCCACCTTGTAAGGGTGACACAGCCTCGTCATTAGGTACCCAAAGGTAAGCAGTGCAAATATCCCCTGGGGCTCTCACTCCAACCCAGAGCCCTGAGAAGCACCCAGGGCTGCTGCTTCTCTACCTGCACTACTGAAGAAATGCATTGTGAATTGTGTTTCCAAGGGGGAATAGCAAGAGCCAGCACAATTTGGTCTGCTTTCTCCTTGAGAAGCAAAAGTTTGCAAAGGTAGGATTTAATTCCAATTAAATTAGTATAAATAAAACAGTTGGGATTTTGAGCAGGACCTGGCAAAACAACAAGAGGGACATGGATTTGTATCTCAAGTACACAGGATTTTACCCTTTCACTTGATTTCAGGATACAGAGAGGAGCTGGATTTTCAGCTATGGGGAGCTGCTCTGGGACTTGGAAAATCCAAGTGAAAACCTCTCTTTTTCATCACAACTGCAAACCCAAAAAGCACCAATTAAAAAGAAGTGTTTTCTTCTTGCAGACCTGCCACTCAGAGAAATAAAAAATGGCGTCAACAGCACACTTCTCAGAGGAGGAGATGGCAGAGCTACAGGAGGCTTTCAGCAAAGTCGGTGAGTACAGAGAACAGGAAAGACACGGCTGAAGTGTGAAGCCATAGCAAGCTCTTTTGTCATGTAGTGACCAGCTGTGAAGAAATGGAGTTTGCTCCAGCACTGATCTGCTGTGTCACAGCAACCACAGAAAGTCTTTTTCCTGCCACTGCAGGTCTCACAGATGAAACCACAGCAGCACGCTGCCGAGCAATGGCCTCTTATCAGAGGAGGATGTTGGGCTCCGGCAGGGTTTATGAAAAAATCAAAAGCTGTACAGAAAACCATGTTGGAAATATGCTCAAATGTTTTGCTAAGAATATTGTTAATTTCTGACAAATTATTTGGAAGGCAAAAAGGTTGTATTTTAATGTGAATTGAGTACTCCCTATGGGAAGGAAGAATATGGAGAGGACAAATGTGCAAATGGCTAAAAAATTTGTAATCCCTTTACAATGATCTTTCAAACCCCATATATTTTTAATATGTGTTTCCTTTCCAAACCTTTAAAGGTTTCATCTGATTTGTCTCCTTCAAAGTCACATCACACAGACCCATCACTGTCTACTCAAATTCCAAGAAAAGGTCCTTGTTCTTCTCACAGCTCACTTAACTTTTATTAGCAGATCTATCAGCCTTGCATTAATCAGTTGTCAGGTGGTGGTTGTTTGATTTCTGAGCGCACAGTACTCTAGGCTGGCAATCTTAAAAATCTGGTCTCTGTGAGTGTCCCATACACCAAATGCACTGACAAGACAAATCATAGAATACTAGCATGGTTTGCATTGGAAGGGAACTTAAAGATGATCTCGTTCCAACTCTCCTGCGATGTGCAGGGACACCTTCCACTAGACCAGGTTGCTCAGGTTGCTCACCCAAAATGCTAGAAAGCAGCTCTCATTGCTCTCCAAGGCATTTCCCTCTCCAAGTCGAGATTCTTTTGTCTTATGACTTCAGAAATGGATAGGATATTCTTTGCAATCTGTATTAATCCGTGCTACTGATGCTGAAACACGAGTGCCTTTTCACAGTATGCAACAAGTGACTCAAATTGCAACTTACTATGCAGGAAATCAGCACGCAATTCTTTGAAATCACCTCAGCCTGCAGGCTGGGGGAAAAAACCTGTTAAAAAAGAAACGCAGATATATAAAAGCCAAATATGAAAACTATATGTACATGTATCTATGTACATAATCATAATGTTTTAACAGAAACTCTCCATGTGATAAACTCAGTTTGCATTTTTACCTGTGGATTTTTTCACAAACTAGTGGAGAAAAAAGGACTGTGTAACCTGTGTTTATGATCTTCTCATAAAATACTACCCCAGATCCTGCAGGAAGCTCAGCATGGCTATTTATGTTAGCACCATCACAAAGGAACATCTAAGTTTTTATTTTGAGGATGACCATATGCAGTTCCAAGCCTCTCAATTCATTACTTCTGATGATATTAGATGCAGAAAACAGGCCAAAATCAGAAGTTATATAATAAATGCACATGTATATTGCATCAACTTCTTTTTCTTTTGATGTTCTGTATAAAGGATGATTTCTCTATAAATCATCTTTGTCTGTATGTAAATCTTGGAAAGGCAGTTATATCCATTTAAACCTGGCTTTGTTATATGTAAAAAAAAAAAAAATTCATCACTATGAGTTTTTGTTTGTTAAAAGGTGATTGTAATTTTTTCTTGGGTGTGAATGACACCAAAGCAGTTGAAAATACCAGATTTCGAGACAATAGATCTTTATATGTAATCTGCCTTTTCTTGGGTAAAATAAAAACAACAGCCTTTATATGCATAAAATTTCATTTGGGTGATGTAAAATGTAAAATTTGCTTTAATCTTTGCAGATATCAATGGGGATGGCTTCATCGATGCCAATGAATTAACAGAAGCGTTAAAGGCGGCCAATTTCCCTCTCCCAGGATATAAAGCCAGAGAACTCATTCAGAATCTGACAACCACAGGGAATGGCAGGATCAGTTTTGATGAATTTATTTCAGTAAGTAAGATGTTATTTATTTCAGTAAGTAAAATCCCAGGTGGGGTACTCAAGGCGGCCCCTGGGGCACAGCAGAGGCACACGCATAGGGTCTCATGGGCACCTTGTTAATCCGAGGAGTCTCCTCACTGGAAAAGTTGAAAGCAGAAGATAACCAAACTAGAAATCCTACTGGGACAAGTTACATGAATGCAGCTGCTTATTTCACAGACTTTGTATGTTTCAGTTTGGTTGATGCAGCAAGATAAAGTTCTTCAGTTATAAGTTGCAAAAAGATTATATTCTGGCTAGATGATTACAAAAAGTTTCAGCAGATTGAAACTTAAAATTTATGAGGCATTTTTCTTTTTTCTGGTCTGAACTGGGTCAAAAGCAAACACTAAAATAGTAGAATTTCCCTTGGGATGGAGAAGCAGGTTTTTACTTGCCCTTTCTTCAAACCCAAACTACTCTCCTCCAAAGCAACATTTCTATTATTTAGCCAGCCCTTGTTCACTGCTTTGAAAGCATAAACGCTGTGCATAATCCTGTTGTACCACAGCAGATACACAGACTGTACAGAGAAACCCACTGAAAAATACTCAAGCTGTCCTTCCCTATTTATGAAGCAGAGAGAATGTGTCTCCTGGCCCAAGAGCTCACTGTTTTAGCTTGGTTTAATTCTCTAAAATTTTAAAATTGTCTCTCATGCTTGAAAGATTTTCCAAAACCTGAAGAGTGATGATGTTGCCAAGTCATTCAGAAAACAAATCAACAAGAAGGAGGGGATCTGTGCTATTGGTGGGACATCCGAGCAGTCCAGTGCTGGCACACAACATTCTTACTCAGGTAGGTACAGCTGTCCTGTGTTGATAGCAACAAGTGAGGCCTCAGAGATCATGTGCACCTTATCTCAGTGCAAGCCCAGGTGCTCTGGCCTCAGTGATCTTTGATGGCTGCTCAGTCAAGGCTGGTGTGTGCCAAAGAGCTGTGAAGGTGACAAAGCACCAGAGCAGGGTCTTTGTCAAAAGTAGCCTGAGGCAGTTTACTGGGGTGGTCACAGCTGTGGCTACAGGAGGAAGCTCCAGCCTATTTATCTTCCACTACTTTAAATGCACTGCAGACCTGCCGGAGAACAGCCTCCGGGCACAGCTGCAGCAGCTGTTGAGACTGGCCCGTTGATGTCCTGCTCACCAGGGAAGACACAGGTTCCTCACTGTTTCTAACTCATTTCCTCATATATTTTACCAGTAATCTGTCAGTTATTCTGTAAACTCAGATAGTTCCTGACGTTTTTTCTCTAGAGGGCACAACACCATCAGGGCTCTTATCCCAGCCTGTTTCTCCAAGCTGAAAGTTCAGGGCAGCCACGGTTGCTTCTGTTGCCGCCTGGGCACAGCTCACACTGAAGCAGCTCCACAGGGAGGAGGTCCCACCCTTGGCTGTCTTCTCCAGGGGCAAGAGTGGGGGACTGACTCTCTCCAGGGCAGGGAGAACAGAGGATGCTTCCTGTGATGTTTCCACCCACCTGCGCACAGACGTCTCCTTCTCTGAGCTACTGGGGCAGTGTGAGCTGTTGCTGGTACAGGACAGCTATGCTACAGCCCTGTTGAACTACAGGCAACATTTGCCCATTACCCTCTGAATGCTCCTTGTCAGAGTCCAATCCTGGCAAATCTAGATATTCCACATGAAGAGAGCGTAACATACAGTACAGAATTGATTATTTGAAGCTATGTGGGATTTCTATTTAGCAGAGTGATACAACAATACATTCAAAATATTGGCCAATCCAATCTGGATATTCCACATGAAGAGGGTGTAAAGTACAATACAGAATTGACTTTCTTGAATTTATTTGAAGTTATGTGGGATTTCTATTTAGCAGAATGGTACAAAAATGGATTCAAATTATGGTGCACATACAAAATACTCTTTGCAGAGCTTAGCATCTGCACCATATAGTTGAATCACATGAACTTCACTACCAGTCTCTATAATACACTTGCCCTCATGACACCAGGCAACCCTGGTGAGTGAGAAGGAGTATCAAAGGTGTATTAACCAGCTCAAGCCCATTGCTGTCTTCAGCTCATTTTCTTGTCTCCTCAGAGCCTTCTTCCATTTAGGGTTTTGTTGATCAATTACACTGGTGGGAGAGATGTCTGCCCCAGGAGTTCTGCCTTTGTAAGTAAAATGGTTGTAGAGGTACTGCACAGCAAACTTATGGATTTGACATTGTGTCCGCAGAGGAAGAAAAATATGCCTTTGTCAACTGGATTAACAAAGCCCTTGAGAAAGACCCTGACTGTAAGCACGTGGTCCCAATGAATCCAGAAACAGATGACCTCTTCCAGGCGGTCGGTGATGGCATAGTGCTTTGGTAAATAATACCTATCTTTCTCACAAATGGGAACCATGAGTCTGCAAAAACTCACATCTCTGCTTAAACAGAAGCTGCTGAATTTACAATAAGCTCATGAATCTTAGCAGACTCAGGGCCTTAATAATTCTATGGTTTTTTGCTTCTTTTATCTTCAAAAATATAAAGCATCTTTCATGTTTAATGAGGATTTTTTCTTGCCTCTAGACCCTTACAATTAGATGAAGTCAGTGAAATTTGAGGAGCTACTCGGTTTTATTTTTGCCCAAGGACTTTTGGGGTTTCACACAAAGCAGCACAAAATAGTGAGTGCTTTCACAGACATTTTCTGCACAATAAACTTTTCACATGACTTCACCTTGTGGCATTCTTGGCCTTGCACCTGTAGTACAATCTGTATGTGACCCAAAAGAATTGCTCAAGTATTGAGTGTGTGCCTCTATGTGTATATGTAGAAACAGGGGGTGACTATCTATATTTGTTAAGTAACTCTCCATCTCTTGGACTTGTCCTACAATGTAGTGACAAGAGCTATATCTGTATTTTGTGCATGTGTAGTTGTTAGTGTATTTCTGGTTTTTTTTCCTTATATTTCCAGTAAGATGATCAACTTTTCAGTGCCAGATACCATTGATGAGAGAACAATCAACAAAAAGAAACTCACACCCTTCACAATACAGGTACTGAAATACAAGAAGATTCTTTTCTTCTCCCCTTAGGATCCTTTCACATAATCACTTAGAGCAAAGGCTGGATATACCATGGTTCTGCTCAACACAATCAGGCAAAGTTGTTTGTGGCAAAGTGAGATGCTCAGGTCCATGTCATAAAAATTTAAAGACTTATATTTCTGTTTCTCTCCAAACATATGAGCAATCTGACTAACCAAACACAATGTATAATGTTTACCAGATCAAAGCTTTAGATACTTTTTTGGCAGATGCCATATGAATGCAAGAGCAACTAGATAGTACAGTGACCAATTCCAGTTGGAGTAGCTCTCAAAAGGCTGAACCCCACATCTAAGGCATGGTGATGGACTTGACCTCACAACTGCTGTGTTGCAGTCTGATGTCCTCACCAAAATATTAACTGTGATCCTGGAAGTACCATGGTGTGCAACATGCCTGAAATGGGAGTATAGCCTTTGCCTGCCTTTTACAAGCCTTGCTATTTCACCTTGAATACTGAAGCACTTCTTTATTTCTATTACATGCACATGTGTATGACTTTAAAATTGGACAAATAATAGTGCTAATTTTCACCTATTTAAAGTTTATGGTGTTTCTCACCGAGCAGTATGTAGAGAGATTTTTATATGAACAACATCTATGTGTCTGGGTATAGAATATAAATAGATATATGAAATAGACATGAACCTAATCCAGTTTAGCCCTCAGCTACTCTGCACTGATGGAACATCAGCCAGACTCAAGAAAGCTCAAAAGCCATTAAATTGGATTTCTATGCTCTATATCACATTTTTCAGTTCTAATCATTTTGGTCAGCAGCATAGTTTAATGATGCAGCTCAGATCAATCTGTGTCACAGATAGACATGATTTGATCAATATAGCTTCCACTTTAACTTAACCCTTTTACAGCTGTCTGGTGGAGAAAAGGTAATTAATTTGAAATGGTTCAATTTTTCTAGCTTATGAGAATTTACATTGTGTCTCTCTCTGCATTTGGTATCTAATCTGATCTCCCTGTCATGCCAGCAGTGCTGAAATTCACATGAAAAATTGCAAATCTGTATCATAAATTATATTTTCCAGGCTTCTTTCCCCGCTTTACTTGTACTCTGTTTACCAAGCCACCTTTTTTAATAATATAGACCTATGGATCAAATTTTCTTATTTCCTTTTTTTTTTAAATGGAAATGGCAAAGGAACATAATGTTCCTGAAATATCACTTGCTTTCTGCCTCTCACTGTGAATCACTGTGTCCCTCTGACTCCACTGAACACTCCCAGGAGTCTATAATCTGAAGTTCAGAAAGAAAATATCCAGACTTCACCAGTTCTGACCTTGGCTGAACTGTGAGATTAAAAACTTAACAGGAATCACACTGATTCCTATGACAGTGTGCTTTTTGTAAACGCTGCCAGCTAGTAACTTGTAACTTAGGCGTCAGGGCTTTTGCATAGTGCTTAGGGAGAGCTGGGCCTGGAATATCTGCCAGTCACTTGGGTTGTAGCTCCCTTGTTCCTCCACATGGGCAAGACTGAGCAGAGGAGAGCCTGCCCCATGTTGTAGCTAAGTCTGTACTTGAGCATGTGCTTGAGCATTAGTCACAGGGAGATCCTGACTTTGGTAACCAGGATTGAGCCAGGACATCACTGTGAATGCAGACATACACTTTGATCTCCAATGCCTGGTGACATGGTTTCTTTCACCTTTGCCAAAGAGAGGTTCTTTCTGTCTTCATGTTGGGACCCAGAACTTACCTGTACTCCCCAGGAGATACTGTATTCCCCTGCTCCCTGTGATCAGACATGTATCCTGGGCTGCATCAAAACATGTGTGGCTAGCAGGTCAAGGGAGGTGATTCTGTCCCTCTACTCTGGTGAGACTTCACCTGGAGCGCTGCATCAGGAAAGACATGGTTCTAGGTATATAAATGCATATACAGTGAGGCTGCCTGCAGATTTCACTAGTTTTGGCTGTGCTCCCTTCCTGTATCCTCAGTTCCCCAGTTATTGCATCATTCAAAACATCTCTTCTTTCCATAGGAAAATCTGAACTTGGCCCTGAACTCTGCTTCAGCCATTGGGTGCCATGTTGTTAACATTGGAGCTGAAGACTTAAAAGAAGGAAAACCTTACCTGGTTCTGGGTCTTTTATGGCAAGTCATCAAAATTGGACTCTTTGCTGACATAGAGATCAGCAGGAATGAAGGTACGTATGGCTCTTGATTTCAGTTCTCTACTGTTATCACTGAACAGTCTTTAGGATAAAGGTCTTTTTTAAAAAAAATATTTTTTTCTTCAAGTATATGTCACCTGTTTCCTTGACTGCTCTAGTTTTCCTCGCTTTTCACAAGTTCCAGCAGTCAAAAGTCCAAGGCTGTCTGTAGACTTATATGTTCAGAGCCATTTCAGTCTCATTGGATCAGGAATAATGGTCTACACCCAAGTATTGGTGTTTTGGCATTAAATCTGGGATAAGGAAGTCTGCATTCAGAAAGCTTTGGTCTTTCTTGCCAAACATCTCCTCTTTCTTTGTGAAATCAGAATTATAGAATTACAGAATAATTTAGGCTGGAAGGAACCTCTGGAGGTCCTCTGATTCAGCCATTGAGCTACTTGCTTACAGCAGTACAGGTAGATGAGGTTGCTCAGGGCCTTCTCCAGTATTCTTTGGGTAGACTATTCCAGAGCCCAGCCACTCTTGCTCTGAATTTTTTTTCTTATATCTAGTTGGAATTTCCCTTCCTGCACCTTGTGTCTGCAACTTCTCATGCTTTTGCTTTGCATACTGGGCAAATGCAGACCTGGTTCCTCTATAATGGTTGAAGACAGTACTAGTTCCCCTCTCAAACCTCTTTCCAAGCTAAACAAACACAGTTTTCTCATCCTCTTCCCATATATCACATACTCCAATCCAACCAGCTTGGTCTCCCTCCACTAATTTGCCTCGGTTTGTCAATGTCTCTGTCATATTGGGGAGCCACAAACTGGCATTCCAGATGTATCTACCAATGCCAAAATTCTCCATGAAGTAGCTGCAGGGTGAGGGTGTGGGTGTGTACATGCAGTTCACATGGCACCTCATCTTGCTGCCTTGTTCCCCATGCCTCTGGATAGTCTGCTCAACCAACAGTGACACTTCTTTCCTCTAGTTTCCATGCAGGTGTTACCTTCATTGCCTCACCCCTTTCACATTTCTATACCTTTTATTGCCAGAGCCACCAGTTCCCAGAGTTTCCAGTTTCCATTCCTTTGTAGGTAGCCTTGCCTTGCTTAATTGCTATTTTTGACTTTCTGATATTTTTTCCTTCACTTCTCATCTAAAACTTCAGTTTGTCAGGGTAGACAAGCCAAGATAATTTTTATTTCTTTTCAGGTTCTATCTTTCCCTGATAGCCCTTCTCTACAGCTGCTCCGGGTAAAATTCCCCTTTCTTGAACATGGGACACTGTATTTCTAGTGAACTTTCCTGAGCATATGATATCAAGACAGTAGTACATCCCAACCTCTGGGAATTACCTGGGATGCACTTAATATCATGTTTGTTTTTCCTATGGTCATATCAAATGGCGGCTCAGAGTAGCTCAGAAGATATCTAATACACTCCACTTGTTCCCATCCTCTGTTCATATAAGCTTTTAGCTAATAGCAGTTATTCATATCAATTCCCTAGTGAAAGTCTTTGAATATGGCATTATTAAATTACATTCCATTTTTATTACTGTCATCTAGTTCGCTCTGTCTGGTTTCCTGATCATCCTCTGTATTGACTATGCCACCTAGTGAATATCATCTTCACATTTTAAGCACATTGCTAGTATTTGTACCAAGATGATTGATGCAAAAAAAAAAAAAAAAAGAAAACATTAATCCAAAAATCAATCCATGATCAACTCCACAAGAATCCTTCTTCCAGCCTACAGTTAACACTCTTTCCTTCATAAAATCTTCTGTCTAGTTTCAAATGTTTTTATTATCCCCCTCTGGTCCAGTTTAACCCCATTGCACCCTGTATCAAATTATCTATGGAACTCCAGATATAGTATGTCTCCACTGTTTCCTTTATGTAGCAAATCCATATTTCTTTCAAGGATTGACAAAAGATATTGGAAGAAGATCAGAGTAGTGTGATGCTCTCCCCTTTTATCACCTTAACAACTAGTTTCCAGGTTATTAGTTCTTCTTTTCAAAACTTGTTCTAAAGCCTTTCATGATCCAGAGATCAGCTCAACATACTGCAGTTGCAAGAGTCAGTCCTTCCCTCCTATCTGTTTCTCCTTTTATGAACATGAATACTATATTAATTTTTCTATAAAATAGGTATCTTCTCCAATTGACAGACGAGTTAACCCAGCTGGCCTGCGAGCCCATGAAGTCATGTGCAAGTACTCCAGAATACCTGTGTGAATCCAGTTTCAGTGTGAAGGTCACTGAGATTTCTTTAATCTAAGATGCAGAAAGTCTATCTTCATATTTTCATTCCAATCTTGCCCCTGTGTTCAGCATCACTGAGTCCAGCTCTGGACTTCTTAGCTCAGGAAAGACTTGGACCTGTTGGAGCAGATCCAGAGAAGTGCCACAGAAAGGCTCAGAGTGCTGGAACACTTCTATGAAGGCACACTGGGAAAGCTGAGATTTTTCAGCCTGGAGAAGAAAAGGCTCCAGGGAGACTTTATAGCAGTTCCTAAAGGGGCTTATAAGAAAGATGGGGACAAACTTCTTAGCAGGAACTGTTGTGATACATAAGGGATAGTGGTTTTAAACAAAAGAGGGTAGATTTAGACTAGCTATAAGGAAGACATTTTTTGTGATAAAGGTGGTCAGACACTGGCCTAGGTTGCCCCATCTAGGTGGTAGGTGCCCCATCCCCCAAAACATTCAAGGTCAGGTCATATAGGGCTTTGAGCAAACTGATTTAGTTGAAGATTTCCCTTCTCATAGGTAGTTCTTAGACCACACTGAAATTGTCTTCCACTTCTACATGATCCACTACTAGATACACAAATAACAGCCTTTTTCTCATTTTATTGATGAGACCCTTTTTCTGTTTATGTCCTCTGTCATGCTAACACACCTTGAATTTTGGCAACACTTTGGCCACTCACCTTTAGAGAGAAAACAGCCATACATTCTCCTCCGAAAGTATTCACATTATTATTTTTTTCTTGTTTGTTTTTTTGTTTTGTTTTTTTTTTTTTCCCATCCCTGCTTAGCCTTAATCGCTCTTCTGAGAGAAGGAGAGAGCCTGGAGGATCTGATGAAGTTGTCTCCAGAGGACCTGCTGCTGAGGTGGGCAAACTATCATCTGGAAAATGCAGGATGCAACAAAGTCAACAACTTCAGCTCAGACATCAAGGTATGAGAAACGCTGACCAACAACAGCAAAACAGCAGCTCCCACCCAAATTTCTATCTTCCACACAGGGATTGAACACTGAAACAATCCAAGCAGCTGAGACCACTTTGCTGAAGACATGGAGCTGGGTGCATAGAATGTTTTTAGTGGGGTTTACCTTTCCACTCACTAGTATTCCTCCTTGTCCCAACCTCTCAGTCATCACTGTCAGCCCCAGAACACCAAATGCCTGGGAAAGGAATGGCTGCTGGCTCTGGACAGGGCATATGGACTCTACCACTGTATTTTCAGTTTCTTGCCTCTATTGCTTTCCTCCTTCCTAAATTTCCTTAAGTGACTCTTGACCTGACTTTGGTTTGGAAAAGCCTGAACCTTACTCAAATATGTAACTAGATGTAGAGGAAGGGGATGGGGCTCTTCCAATTCCCCCACTTGGTCTTTCCTTCAGTATGGCACCTGGGTTACACGCTCCTCTGCCCAACCTTTGCTGTAGCCCTGAATGCACGTAATCTACTTTATATTTTGAATAACATTAGCTGAGTTAGTTAGTCAAGTCCCTAGCCATTAACAGGTAGCTTTATTTTCAGTTCTTTGAGCTATTTTTGAAGTGAGTTAATATTTTCCACGTGTGGAAGCAACGTTATACTTCACAGAAGATTAAAGACACAACATATTAAATTCTTGTCTTGTTCCTGCCCTTTTTCCTGAAAAATGCTGATACTGTTGTTAGTTTTAACTTTTGTCCTTGAAAACTATGCTTTCTCTTCCATAACTGTTCAAGCATTGCTTAGAAATCCTCTTTAAACATCTGCTTTCTCCTTCTGCATTTTCTTCTCTTAAATGCTCAGCAGCCTGACTTCTACAATATTATAAAGGTATGCATTTTGTTATCTTTAATTTTATGTTCAGATTAAGTAAATTCTAATATCTCTTCGTTGTTGCTGTCCTTTTTGTAAGTGCAGCACACAGGATTTTGTATTGTGTGTTGAACATTCTGCAGCACATGGGCTTAGGGAAGAAATAGATCTGGCAAACACAGCATAAAGTAGGAATTGCTAAGTGCTTCCAGCTTAATTAATTTAATTATGTAGCCCAATGATCGATGTAATAAAAATGAAGCATGCAGGCACATTGTTCAGGGAAGTACTGGCATTCAGAGGCTTAGCTTTAGATGTAATTTTTCTTCCCTTTAATTTCTCTGTTTGTCACAGGACTCAAGAGCTTATTACCATTTGCTGAACCAAGTTGCCCCCAAGGGAGATGAAGAAGGCATTCCAGCTATTACTATTGACATGTCAGGATTAAGGGTAAGATGAGATAAGTTTAGAGTAAATGCCGATATTTTCTGTCTGTTACTTGCATTGCTGGTCAACATAGGGTTGCACCGGGATGTCGGAACAAGCAAATCCTTTTTACCATTGCAAAATGATCTTGTATTTCAGAAATCAAAGCTTTCAAAAAATTAAATTATGTGTTTTGACTTTTGTTAGATATTATCTCTAAAACTTTAGACACACTGATAAACTACTAGCATGTAACAAGTGTATTTAAGTAAATTTATTTGGGAATTTCATAAAACCATCACATCTTGTATGGAATATGACTTAAAAGCAATATGGTGAGATGGTCGAATTATAGACAAAGCCCATTTGAAAACACAAACTTGCCATTAGTAGAAGTGGGAAAGGGAATAGCTATAAATCTGTCAAGGACCTGCTTTGACAGTTCCACATCTAGATCCACACATGGAGATCCCAGGTGGGTCTTGCATGCAGTGCCAGGCAGTGAGGTGAGGTTGATGCCCTGCTTTGTGCCAGCACAGGAGAAGGACGATGTCCAGCGAGCGGAGTGCATGCTGCAGCAGGCGGAGCGCCTGGGCTGCCGGCAGTTCGTCACTGCCACTGATGTCGTCCGGGGGAACCCCAAGCTAAATCTGGCCTTCATCGCCAACTTGTTCAACAAATACCCTGCCCTGCATAAGCCAGAGAACCAGGACATTGACTGGAGCTCCATTGAAGGTCAGGAAAATGCAAATAAAAGATGCTTCTGGCCACCAGTGCCACAGTATCCCCATCTTTGAATTGATGATACATCAACCTAATCTTATGTCCTTCAGCCATATATTCGCTGCCCTGTTAGCACAGGCAGTCTTTGGAAACAGAGGCTGTCCTTTACCTGCTTTTAGCTTCTTGTAATCTGGGGCTCTGTTCTGTGGATAACACACGCTTAAAGACAAAAAGGTTTTTGGGATGTCTGAACCAGTACAGACTACTGAGCATGCTTTTAGTTGAAATTAGAGTTGATCTGGCATTCTCTTATTTGAGGATATAAATTAAAAATCAGATCTTGCATAAACCTGCTGCCTACTTACTCTGGACTGGGGTCAGAAGCATCATTGTACGGATCATTTGCTGAACTTCAGGTCCTTCTTTCTCAGCCTCACAGTGAAACTGTTCATGCTGGGGCAGAGGCCGTTCTTGATTTCTTGAAGGCATTTAAAGGCCAATCTGGCAAAATACTATAATATATAGGCCATGAAGAAATATTGCATGTTGTACCATGCTTTCTTATTTCACACGTCAACCAGTGTCTCCTTTTGTTATTTCAGCACACTGTAAATTCAGAGTTAGTGTTTCTTCACAAGACACTTATTTTACTGGATTGTTTTGTTTTGCAGGCTTGTTGATTGATGTATCTGTTGTTTTAGGTGAGACAAGGGAAGAGAGGACGTTCAGGAACTGGATGAATTCCCTGGGTGTTAATCCACGTGTAAATCACTTATATAGGTAAGACAAGGTATTACATTTCCTTCAGATGATAAACACAGCCAGAAATTGCTTACAAAATATATATACAGAATATATGCTGCTTTTTGGGGTTTTTTTAGGAAACTAAGTTTACCTCTGCTAAGTTTAGTTGTGTTTCCTTTCTCTGTTCTTTAGACAATAATGTTTCTTTTTCTGTTGTTGCTTTCAGTGACCTGTCAGATGCCTTGGTTATCTTCCAGCTCTATGAAAAGATCAAAGTGCCAGTAGACTGGAACAGAGTGAACAAACCACCATATCCTAAACTGGGAGGCAACATGAAGAAGGTAAAAAAACCTGGAATAGATCGAGTAGTGATGCCTTGTCCTTAGAGTATGTCTATAGTTTCAAACAACAGTGTGGATATTCATGTTGCTCTCCAGTGCCAACTACAGCACATTAAATGATTTTTTTGTCTAGTTAGTGATTAACTTTTCATCCTGAAAAATAAACATACATTCAACTCGCTCTGTTGACAGGTGAAAAATATTTGTAAAGTAAAAAGACTTGACAACTTCTGCATAATTCTTTAAAATCTGTATTTGCAGACCGCTTTTGCTACTATTTTAAGCACCAATTATAATGCATCTGCAGCAAGAGACACGTGGCACCAGCTTAATTGCAGCTGTCTGGATCACTGCCCTCCACATCAAATGAAGAGAGTGATGATAAGCATTCTTGACCAAATGCATCAAGAACCAATCACACAGCTGCTGCTAAATGCAAAGCTTTTTTGCAACTATCTGGATGACTAATTTCATCCAGTTAGACCAGAGCAATCTACTGACCTAAAATATCAACTGGGACACTAACTCTTTGTCTCAGTGCAATGCCATGATGCTGGAGGTACCTATGAGCCAAAAATTTTTATTTTCTGTGATAGTCTACTTTTCAGGCCCTGGTGACAAAGAATAACATTTCTGTCAACGTTAACTGTTTACCATGGTATTTTTGGGGTGGAACTGCCTGCTAGTAGTCAAGCAGCCATATTATCACAGAGCCCCAAAGTTTCTTTTTGCCCAGGAAGATCTAGGCTGAGTGATCCAAGGAATTTAAAGTAATAGTATCTTGTCTTTTTTTTTTTCCTATGTTTTTGAACCACACCAATTGACTGTGCCATCAACAGCTTGAAAACTGCAACTATGCAGTGGAACTGGGAAAGAATCAAGCCAAATTTTCCCTCGTTGGCATTGCTGGGCAAGATCTCAATGAAGGAAACCGTACACTCACCCTGGCCTTAATCTGGCAGTTGATGAGAAGGTATGTCAGTCAGCCACAAACTTCCAAGCATTTTGGTATTGTAATAGTTTCCTGAAGCTATCTCTGAGAAGGCTCAACAGGCTACATCTTTCTCACTCCTCTGTTTGCACTTAAATACAAAGGCAGAATTCCTAGCTAGGATTGCATCCTAGTTAGGGATACGATCAGAAAGCACATCTTGTGGGCAAGGCCATTACAGTCAGCACATGCAGAAGATTATTATTGTCACTACCTGTATAACATAAATGAATGTTCATTGCATGGAAGAGAGGAAAAGAAGTTGAAAGGTCTCAATATCAGGGAATGGGGAGAATGTACTGGAAACAAGGAAATGATGCAGAAGTTGTGTAACCTGCTATCTGAAGTGGGTACAACTCAGTAGCTCTCCCCATTTTAATGAAAATCTCTATGTGTGTACGTTTGTGTGTTTAAGAGCTCTGTAACTGCTGTAAAGAGACCCAGTTAGGAACTGAATACAGACTAAATTCAGACTACAGAGAAAGGTACAGGTTTATCAGGCAGGTACTTAAACTAGAGATGTTGTGATTATTTACCATCAAATTCAGATGTCTTTCCAAGGTGTATGCTCACATATAAGAAAAATATTCCAGGCTTATTTTTATGCAGAAGGTGAGCAGAATGATTCCCTTTTGTTCCTGAAGTCAGTGATTATTTTTTAAGCACTATGAGAATGAGTCACTTACACTGAGATCCATTAAGAGGGACCTTCTAGGAATTTTGAGTATCAAAAACTTTTAACACTTCCAAAACAGTGATTAAGGAATTGGGGATGAATTAGATTTATTAGATTAATTATTGTGTTATAATATAAATCATATGCACGGCGAGTGTGTGGGAGGCAGAGGAATATCAGGTCAAAGAGGACTTTTGGGGTGATACCAGTCAATCTGCGCACATACAGGACAGTTCTGAGGTTACAGCAAACTTTGAGAAAAGATCCTGGCTTCCCTTTTAAGGTACACCCTGAATATCCTTGAAGACATTGGTGGCGGAGAAAAGGTCAATGATGAAATCATTGTCAGCTGGGTCAATGAAACACTGACCGCAGCTGGGAAGGATTCAACCATCTCCAGTTTCAAGGTACAGTTTTTTGTTGGAAGTCTCTGCTTAGGAATCTCTTATTCAGTGTGTTTGTGTGTATGTTATATACATTGCCTGTATATACATGTATGTGTACATATACATGCACACTCTACCTTATGATATAACTAACTACATAGTTCGAGTATTCCCTTTTAAAAGCATGTTCAAATATACGGATTTTATCCAAGGGGCTTTAATGTGAAAAGGTAATAAAAATATGATATGAACATAACAGAAAACACCTTGAATTCCAGTTTGACATGGGACATCAAAGTATGAAGCCAGGAATGATGACTGGAATTAAGCAAGAACTGCTGTGCTGTTGATTATAAGTCAACAGCAATTACAAATAACAGTATTAAAATGAACAATAGCAATACATTTATAATCTGGTACTACTATTCAGGGGTACCTTACCCTATTTTGCAAGGTACCATACAAACACAGAGATGGACCAATGCTAGAGAGCTCCCAATTCTGCTAACAAATCTATGATGCTTCCCAAGCTAGGGGACACTCAGTGGATATAAATCAGCAGTTTGCACCAGGCGAGAACAGATCCATCAAACTTCATGTAAAGAGTTCAGAAATTACCCAGCTGGTTCCCCTCGCACCTCCCATCAGTAGATGTGTATCAATGTCCTCTCCCCGTAGGAAGCAAATTCACTAGCCTCACACCTCATCTTTTGATTTAACGGCACTGTATGCTGTGACAGGGTGACCTGGTTAATGGATGAGGGGAGGGCTGTGGATGTTGTCTACATGGGCTTTGGTAAAGCCTTTGACACAGTTTTCCACAGCATTCTCCTGGAGAAACTGGCTGCTCATGGCATGGATGTTCCCTGGGTAAAAACCTGTCTGGATGGCCGGGTCCAGAGAGTGGTGGTGAATGGAGTTACATCCAGCTGGTGGCTGCTCACTAGAGGGGTTCCCCAAGGCTCACTATTGGGGCTGATCCTGTTTAACATATTTATTGAAGGTCTGGAGAGGGAGATCAAGTGCATCCTCAGTTTTTAGAGGACACCAAGTTGGGTGGCAGTGAGCATCTGCTGAAGGGGAGGAAGGCTCTGTGGAGGGACCTGGACAGGCTGAATCGATGGACCAAGGCCAATTGTATGAGGTTTAACAAGACCAAGTGCTGAGTCCTGAAGTTTGGCCACAATAACCCCATACAGGGCTACAGGCTGGGGGAAGAGTGGCTGGGAAGCCGCCCAGTGGAAAAGGACCTGGGAGTGCTGGTCAACAGCCATGAGCCAGCAGCGTGCCCAGGTTGCCAAGAAGGCCAATGGCACACTGGCCTGTATCAGGAAAAATGTGGCCATCAGGATCAGGGAAAGTGACTGTCCCTCTGTACTTGGCCACACTTCGAATTCTGTGTTCTGTTTTGGGCCCCTCACTACAAGAAAGACATTGAGGTGCTGGAGTGTGTCCAGAGAAGGGCAACAAAGCTGGGGATGGCTCTGGAGCACAAGAGAAGCTTATGAGGAGGGGCTGGAGGAGCTGGGGAGTGTTTAGCCTGGGGAAAAGGAGGCTGAGGGGAGACATTATTGATCTCTACAACTACCTGAAAGGAGGTTGTAGTCAGGTGGGGGTCTCTTCTTCCAGGTTATGAGTGACAGGATGACAAGAAATGGACTTTTCAAGTTTGGAAATGGCCAGGGGAGGTTTAGATTGGATGTCAGGGTAAATTTCTTCCCTGAAAGGGTTGTCCAGACGTGGAACAGGCTGCCCGGGGAAGTGGTTGAGTCACCATCCTCAGAGGATTTAAAAGACATGTAGACGTGATGCTTAGGGACATGATTTAGTGGTGGATTTGGAAGTGCTAGGTTAAGGGTGGACTTGATGATCTTAAAAGTCTTTTCCAACCTAAACAATTCTATGATGTCTCATTCATTGGGTAAAAAACGATCCTTGAAAGAGTTCCTAGTCTGCCTTAGATAAAAAATCATTCTAAGCAGCCCTTTGTGAAGATCTAAATGGTATTTCACTGAACTGTCCATTGTTCTCGAGTCTAGACTCTGACTTTGTGGAAGATTTGTCATCCACTTGCATCTAATTTTATTTTCCATGTATGCAGGATAGCAAAATCAGCACCAGCATGCCAGTCCTGGATCTCATTGATGCCATTCAACCAGGATCGATCAAGTATGACCTCTTGAAAACAGAGGACCTGAATGATGAGGAGAAACTAAATAATGCTAAGTACGTTTGTGCCAAGTGACACTTAACATGAGTTACCTGCCCAGGCTTGCCTAACTCTGTCTTTGAAAACTGCTCTTCTGTCATTCCCATCTGGCACAACCTCAATTGAGAGATACCACCAGAGTTAGAAGCATGAAGGCTAGGAATTAGGTAGTAAAAAGACTATCAATGGAAATGAAATGTGTAATGTAGTTCCTGCTTTATAAATCCCTTGAAGGAATTAAAATCACTTGGCTTCACAGGCTTCTATTTTCTCATATTAAATTTAAAATTCTTTCAGAGATCAGGGAACAATGCCAACAATAGTGAGCCGCGGAAAGCAGTGATTAGAGGTCATGATAGCTCTTTAGGCACATACAGGTGGAATAAAGGCATATTTAAGAGAGAAGGGGGAGGACAGGATTCATGCCTGACAAACTGATTCTGTGGATGCAGATATTGATTTTTTTTTTCCCCTGAATGCAAATGATTTCCTAGCATAGAGTCAATTCTGGGGGCATCTCCCTTTCCTTTCAGAGTTACACAGATCACCTCCTGGTCTGGTCATCAGTTTAACTTCTCTTTTTCTATACGGTAACTACAAAAGAGAAAAAGATGACTGTAAGGCAATCAGAGCTGCCATCATTTTTTGGAAGACTTTTTCCACTCTTGTTTTTCCCTTCCATTTCCTACCATCTGTTCTCTTTCTTTCCTTGTAATACTATGTGTGCTTTTCTCTGTTCTTATTCATTCTTCTGCTGCTCTTTTCCTTATTTCTCACTCCCATCCCCCTCACCCTCCAAATGTTTCTCTGCATTATGGGGAGAATTTCACAAATATATGTGCTTTGAAGTAGGAAGAACCTAGGATTTTCTAGCTTTTTAAATGAAAAATAGAAGAGACAAACCCACTGGAGAACAGACAGTACCTGTGCATCAGTGCACTCTGAGCAGGGAGACGGAAATGTCAACTTGCACATTCTGGGTATGACTGAAATAGAAGTCCCTGAATATTGATTTCCTGATCTCCACTGACATCAGCCTTCTGCTTCCATCCTTGCAAGCTTGTTTATGCACAAAGACTGAGTCTCAGGGATTGAGGAGGAGCAAGACCAGAATGGCTGGTTATGAGGATAATCTTTCAGGGGAAGGGAGACTAAATGTTTCATACCAGAGTTTGGTCTACAGTCTCCCATCCTGTGGGTAATCAGTGCTCTCACCACCAGGAAATACACTCTACCTTTTACTGGAAATGTAGTTCTTTATGAGCCTGTCTCATACATTCCTGTAGAAAAGTTTAACTTTGGTGAATCAGTAAAACCCACTCTGGTAAAACACTTAACAGAGGGAAAATTAATGCTACTGCACTAATTTATGTCTTTGTTTTTTCCTTTTTTTTTTTTTCACCCCTGAAATGCAGATATGCCATCTCTATGGCAAGAAAAATTGGAGCAAGAGTCTATGCCCTTCCAGAAGACTTGGTTGAAGTAAAACCCAAAATGGTCATGACAGTCTTTGCTTGCCTTATGGGAAAAGGCATGAAGAAAGTTTAAAGCACAAAAGACTTTTACTGGTGCCTGTTATTCATCCTTTAGATTCCCTCAAACTGGATGCTCTTCTCTGTATCAAAGAAATTGCAGGGTGCTCATGCTTTTAAGGCATGAATGTTACACATCGTTCCAGATTATACGGAAGTTGTGTATTCACGTGTATCCAGGAAATATTTTGATTTGAACAGTAATATGTGCTTGATTTCTTTGCCTTATTTTCCACTTTGCTAGATATAACCATTTCATATTCCTGAATAAGCTTTCAATACTTTCAATTTTATTAATGGATACCAGGGTTTTCTGTCAGAGGTCACCTGGAGATCTTTGTCTTGGGAGGTACAGACAGCTTTTAGGACTATGAAATGTTATATGCTGCTTCTGCCTGAAAATATCGTCATGCTTTTCATAGCATTTCTGCCATACTTACCTTCCGTTTGCACCTGGGATAACTCAAGGGGTTTCCCCAAGCCAATTCAAATATTAGTGACTATATTTTTGAATAGTAGAATCCTCTTAGGAAATTCTTTTGTAAAGAGAGAAGTATTTGGTGTCTGCAATGTGTTGCTGCTACGTGAACTGAGCAGTACTTTTCCCTGCAAGTTATGCCTCTGCTGTCAGTGGCATTACTCACAGATTACATTACTGCTCATGGAAAAAAACATACCTCCAAACTGGAACTTTTGCAAGAAACATTCTCCAAAGGATAATTCATTTTTATGTCATAACATACTTCAAACAGAAACAGATTGCAAAGTATGAAATGAAATGAAATGAAAACCATGATAAAGAAACTAAGGGAATGTACTCAGTTGGTAGCAATACTGTAAGAAGTGAACCAAAGGAATGCAGAATGATATATTTATGTAGCCAATAAAAATTAAACTCTGTTAACTTCACAGACTTGCACTCAAAGGGCTGCGGCTCTGATTCAGGAGAGCATTTAAATCTGTGCTTGCATATGAAACAAATACTAAAATGCTTCCCTGAACCCAGGCTGGGATCCTCAATGGGGCTAAATCAGCTTAGCTTTGTGGCTAACAAAGCACTGTCAACTTGTCTCAGATGAGGACCTAGCCGTGTCTATAGATAGTCAGCAGGATATTTGCACTGAATCTCTTCCTTGGCATGAGACATTTACTGTTCTGGCCTCTATGTGGATTTTACTGTGGTGAAATGCAGAAGGAGGGAACTTTGCCTTAATGCAATCCCATTGACACAGTCTCAGCTCTCTCCCTATCCCCCTCCCTCTCCTCCAGCCCTTCAGAATTGCCTTAATAAAAAACCAATATTCAGTGATGTGAGAAGTCTCTCCAAATAAAATGTTCTTTAAAGCCAAATGTGTAGTCTTTGCTTTAAGTAGTGCATGTGCTAATTGGGAAGTGTGTATCATATAGCTGAAACAGGGAGAGATTTAAAAATTATCTGTGGGCTCGCTAAGGATATGTCTTCTGTATTATGTATTGTTATCAAAACCACAGATTGCACAGAGTGGGAAAAATTATTTCCTAGGCTATTTCTGAACATGCCACTCTGAGACACTGCCAAAGGTGGGATATTGTGCTGGCTGGACCTGCAGTATGATTTTCCCCATTTGGCACCATCTCCATCATCCCCTTCCTTTGCTCATGTACCGATAAACTTCTTTAAGCAATCTGCAATGCAAATATGTTGCTTTGTTTCTGCAGTAATGGCCAGATCCTGTTCCTGATCAGATCTGACTGCCCTGTTCCTCTTATGAGCCCATGTATTTAATACAGGGTAGGAAAGGTACAGTATCCTAAGACCATCCTGTCCAGTCACAATATAAAGGAGGAGAACATCTTAAGTATTATACGATGGAGATATCACCCTAGCTTATTGCCCAGATTAATTAATTAATCTGGGCCCCTGGTGGTCTAGCAGTTAGGGTGCAGCACTCTCACCACTGTGACCCGGGTTCGATTCCCAGCCCCCCCGGGCAGATGGAGCTCGTCAGCCTTGTAAGGCAATCCATCTAAGAGAAGGTCACTCTAAACAAACCTACGTCCTGAGACCCTCACTGCCACTGTCCAAGCTTGCTCGGCCCCGGCAGATGAACCTCAGGATTAAAGGGTGGGCTCAGTTCAGCGCACGCTGTGTCTCACCTAAAAAATCCACTGCGCAGGCTCGAAGGGTTAATGACCTTTCCCAAATCTTCGCTCGCGAAGGCTGGCCATTATTATTATTATTGCCCAGAGAGGGGGAGCTATCTATGGCCCCTACGCCACTCCTCCTGTTTTCAGAGATAGGACCTGCTGTTGCCAGAGAAGAGGGTGGCACTGAAAAAGCAGCTGTTCTCCTCTTATGAGTGACTAGGGAGCCCTGCAGAGGAACACCAGAGAAAGGAAAGTGTAAGCAGAACCTGCGACTGCAGCAATTCTCTTGGGTGGGATGACCATGTGTTTCATGCGTGTTGCATATATGTGTGTATGTCTGCAAATTGAAGAGGCCGTTTTGGCTTGATAGATGGTATAGATCTGAAAGGACCAGGTAATCTTGCCTGAAGACAGCCCTGCTCTGTATTCCCTAGTCAGGGAGATGGTCTCACCCCAGACTCAGGGGCAGTCATGAAAGATGAAGCAGTTGACAGATGGGCAACAACAGCAGTGCCAGGGTGAGAGAGGTGGCTTTTCTGTAGATCTCAAATGAATGGAGTCACTTGCTATACTCAGAGAGCAGAAGGGATTTTTAGGCATTTTCCACACCAGCCCTTAGCAACTGCGGTTTTGCACAGGGGTAGGATTTTTAGAGGAGCCCGCTGAGGGAGGCAGAGAAAGGAGGCTTTCACACATCGCGCATTTCCACTAGGCAAGATCATAGAATCATAGAATCAGCTGGGTTGGAAAGAACCTCTGAGATCATCAAGTCCAACCCTTGATCCAACACTGCCGTGGTTACTAGACCATGGCACTAAGTGCCCCATCCAGTCTCATCTTAAAAACCTCCAGGACGGAGAATCCACCACTTCCCTGGGCAGCCCATTCCAATGCCTGATTACCCTCTCTGTGACGAATTTCTTCCTAATATCCAACCTAAACTTCCCCTGGCAGGGCTTAAGACCTAAGACTCTGTAGGACTTCAGGGGCCCTGGAGATTGAAAGCTGACTCTAGCTCAGTCTCTGGAGAGGGGCCAGGTGATGTACACTCTTATTTGAAGAATGTTTTGTGAAAGAGGCTGTTTTTCCTCCTCAGTATCCTAGCACCAGAGCCGGGCACCTGCCACAGAGCTCTCCCCTTATCTAGTCCCCTGCCTCCAGGCTGCTTTTGGGAGCACTATCTTTGAGCTCCAACGTGCAGCTCTGCAGCAGCGCCGAGAGCCCCGGCACAAGCCCTGGCCCAGTGCAGCAGGGAGAGCTAACCACGAGATGGCACTCACTCTATATGGAGTTCTAGAAACTGGCATGCATGAGCTCTGACAATGGGCTCCTCTGAGAATACAGAAAAAATTGAATACTTAACCTAGGCAAAACGCCAGCACCTGTCAGCGTGCAAAAGGGAGTAAGAGCTGTTGGCAGGGATACCATAGTAAATGCCTTGCCATTTCTTCATCCCTATCCCTGGAATCTCTCTTGAAAAGTGGATCTGTCATGACCCCAAGGGTATGGGGCTGCATTCTGGTACAGGAGTGTAAATATTTTCACTTTTCAGTGCATCTCTATTAAATTGGGTATTCTTGTTTATTTGATGGATTTGAGGTTTTGCTTTCGTGAAGCGGTAACATCAGCCAGTAACAAAGCTCCCAGCAGATGCTGAAGGGGTTAAGCCTATGACAAGCATCACCAAAAAAACCCACCAGGATCTGGACTTTTTTTCTGTTGCTTTTCTCCAACTTTCTCCATCACTCTTAGAGAAAGCAGCTGTCTTTGGGATTCATTCCCAAATCAAGCTGGCTTTGTAAGCACTTCCATTATTGATTTTCATTGCACAATTAATCATAATTTTCAATGCTTCAAAAAGGCTTAGACATTCATACAAATAAAAATAAAGCATCAGCAGTTAGACCAAAAAACATGAGGGCAATCAATCCACATGCTTCAGGGTACAGTCTGATCACCAGATGGACTCAGAAGGAAATATCCCCCCATAGTGTAGTAAAGTATAATTAGGTGCATGATGAGGATTTTACACCTTCTTGTAAATCATCTATCCTAGCTAGAAATCATCTGTTCTGGCCTTGGGAAGGGGTCAGCAAGCAGTGTGGCTGGCTGCTGTGTGCTCTTGTACAGGTAAAGATACGTTTCTACTTCCTCCAGAGTTGGAACTGAACTAAAAGCCCAACCTGACACTCATCCTTCTAAGTGCAGCTTAATTCTGTTGTGAGCCTAATCACAAACTTCATGTCCTGGTGTTCATTGCTGCTTAACCGACCAGCAGCTTTGATCTGGCTTCTGTTTGGAAAATAGGACCCAGTCTCTGGCAGACGGCTGCAAAAAGCACATGAGCAGCACTGGTCCTACAGCAACTATTCAGCTACTGCTGCTTTCAGCTTGATGGAGAAATGGATACTTGTGCCTCTGATCTTGAAAACCCATGTGCTGAGTTGCTAACGGGGCTCTCCAGCTCTCTATCTTCTGCTACTTCTGGCATCCTCCTCCACCATCTGAAGAACAGTCTTGACAAGAATGTGGGAGCATTTTTCTTCAGGCTGCTCAGCCACATAAGTCCAGTGCTTTTCAGGCAAGCGGATAGGGCAAGCAGCAGAGATTAGCACCACCGCTGAATGCCCGGCTCTCATTGCATGCTGTGTTGAGCAACACTGGAGCTAAAATTTATCCACAAACCTAAGAAGCAGTTCATTAAGTAGGATACGAAACAAAGGAGCTCTGTGTAAGGTGACATCTGTGGACTTTGTACAGCTTAGTGTGAGAAAACTCTGAATTAGGACCAGCATCACTTAAAAATGTTCTCATTTTGTTTATAATTTTTGTTAGTCAGCACTCAATGTCAGTTCTCTTCTACCATCAGGAAAACTGTGTCATTCTCCTGACAATTCATTTGCTGCTCTCAAAGTAACACACAGCTTTTAGTTTTCACTGAGTAAAATGACTATATTTTTTTAAGCACTGTATTTGATCAAACCTTATTTACTTTTTGTGCCCTTTTAACATTTTAAAGGCAACAGTGCTTCACAGGAAACCTAATTTGTTCCAAGGATACTATTACTGATTCATGATAAATTGTCCAAAGCTGAGAAAGGTCAGAATTCACACAAGCCATGTGTTCACAGGTAATGCTATGTCTTAAATTTGTGAAAAGAGCAGAAATCTACATAACCAGTCATGCATAGGTACACTCAACTCCCTCAGGACAGGCACTCATTTAGTGCATTTGTTAAGGATCTAAAGAAATACAGCAATGAAAATCTGTAAATGCACAAAGCATGGAGAGAAACCCCACACATCCACTTGGCAAATCTCCTAGCAGGTGAGTGACAAGCATGGTGCTGCTTTGATTCCCGTAGGCAGAAAAGCAATGTCCCGTTGCCAAGCACCTTTGGCAGCCTATGAAGTTGTCCTGGTTCTTCACTGCAGTTAAGCAAACAGACACCTCAGAGCATGTGTTGGTTTGTCACTAAGGTGGGGACGTATCTTCTGGCCAGCCCCTCAGCAGTGTGCCCTCCCTTGATTTTGCAGCCCTGCAGCAGAACACCCTGCATGCCTGAGAGGTAGTGGATAAACCTTAGGAGCATCAACCTCTACATGCCTTCTCCTCAAGACCTGTGTTTGCTTGCATGCTAGTGAAACTATCCTGTGGTTAAGTAACGTGACAGTGAAAGGCTCAATCAGCCACAGCAGTGAAAAGTAATAGAGATCTCTGAGGAGGGATGCAGGTCCTGCCATACCTCCACTGCTTGCTGTGTTGTCAAATCACATTTGACATAAGGGAAATGTGGCCTCAGCGTCCCATAATGCTTCTAAAACCCACATGGGGTAATGCTGCCCATGTCGTGATCAGACCTTGCAAAATATCTCTAGTAACTTCCCAACTTTGCTGTTGGAGCCAGATTCTAGAAATATAGGTTCTGCTAATTTTAGAGGTTGTGAACTGTACTAATGAGACCTGGACTGTCAAAATGCCTCCTTGGCTTGTCAAGCTTTAGAACATGTGGAAACAACCTACTAATACAGGTTCAGCCACTGCCTGCCAGCACTCACTCAGGGACAAGAAATCTGTTTTCTCCCAGGTTAACCCATAATTTTCTAGCACGCGTAGCATGTGATTTTTATATTTGAGAATAACGTGAGGGAGAAATGCCAGAACCACAGAAATTTAGACATAGTCCAGATTTTCCCCTCCTGGTGGTTTCATAGGCTGCAAAATTGTTTCCTGAATGAAATGACAGAGGTTGGTGACATTGGCCATATATGTAAATGATCACAGTGTCCTACAGAGATTAATTGGTTCATGAATAAAGATGAGGAGCCGAGGTGTGCAGGGACAAATCATTTATCAATTATATGCCTTGGAAGACTGAAAGATGATGCAGCCTTAACGGCTGAATGGGTTTGAAAGGGGGACTTGTAAATTGAGTTCTAATTCTGTTCTGCTGCATTCATAATAAAGAGCTGTTACACTAATTGCATCTTTGTGTGGTTCATGAGCAACAGCACTCAGCTGCCTCACACAGTAAGCAACAGAGATCAGAGTTTAGTTAGATTTTAGTCATCTTTTGCTTTATGTGGGAGGGATGCTAACTGGTCACCTTTGGCCTCATCAGTAATGATAACACACAAAAGAAAGGCAAGGGCCTATAAATGGTTTTCAGATTATTTTGCTTTTGAATCTGAATTTAAAGAAGCAAGAAGGACAGCACAGACTCACTTGGCTTCTGTGTTCTGCTTCAGTCCCATGGATGCATCAGCATGATTACCCATCCCTGAAAGGACTCCCTAAACAGCTGGAAACGAGAGGATTCTGGAGGATCAAAACAATAACAGACCATTCTAATCCCAAACAAGGAAAAGGATCTGAGGGACGTGACTGCTGACAACAGCTGACCTCCCCTCCTTCTGCCCCTTCTGTATGCTTGTTAACAGGTTTACTATTACAAAGAGACAGCAGCAACCTAGCATGTGCTTTAGCACACGCTGAAATACAGACTCAGATCTGAGAATCTTGATGCAGGATGAGACTTGTTATTTAAAATCTTACTGCTGGAAACTGTGCAAGCCCCAGGATCAAAGAAGATAGCCACATTTAGGTCCTGGTTGAGTTTAAAGGAAATCCTGTGATGCTTAGTTGCTGAAAACCAAAGGTGCCACTAATGGGAGTCACTGAGATTACTCAATGGCAGTGCTCCAACTGCTTGAGACCATCTGGCTGCAGCAGTTCAAGAAGTTTTTGCTTTATATGTTTCACATGACAGCTTTCTGGGCTCTGGTGCTCTTTCGCCAGAAAGAGCAGCTGCAGGAGCCCAGAATGACAGCCAGGCACAGCCCAGCATCTCAGCATATGCTGATGCAGAGGGTGCTTGAGCAATGATAGATATCCTGGCTTAGCAGGGACACAGGTGCCTGGCCTTCTGCTGCCACCTTTTTGAGCACTGACATCTTAAGCCACCACAAAAAGATGTGCCAGAGCCTGGTCTGGTATGCTGTGTCCAGGGGACACTGGTGTTACATGTGAATGTGCAGAGGGAGAGGAGAGTCAGCATTCAGCCAAAAGAGTGAAAAAATCTCTTTAGAATTGCTTTACAAGAGTGATTATATTTTAAAAAACAATATAATAATGGCATCAGAAGGCTACATATACTGCCAGTCCTAATTCCCAGATGCATAATTTCAACCAAGAAATCAACAGAATACTTTGTTTATTATCTGCTCTGAAAGCTAAGACCTGCTCATCCTTTTTAAATAAAAACCTATGCATTTCCCAAAGCTACACTAAAAGTTAACAGAAACCAACACAAATGGAACCATTTCCCATTACTGCAATGCTTCTGGTCACATCTGCTGTGGTAACACTTGCAAGCACCAGGTCAGCATAGCCCATAGTCTACCCAGTGGAGAAGGAATAATTAATCCCTGTGCAGGAAAACCTTTGAACTCAGACAGAATTTTTGATCAAGCAGCTCTTCACCAGGGAATGCTGACTCAGCAGAAGCAAAAAGGGTTCCTAGAAAGGATCAGTTTTGATGAATTTCCTGACTAGAGAAAAATAAATTTGTTCAAGAAAGGAAGACTTTAAATCTTCTCAAATTCAACTAAAATCTCCTCTTGCAAGAGTTTCTAAATTCAATCTTATTTCCTCCAGGTCTTAAAAAATAGAGCATTGAAATGCAAGTTAGTTTACAATAGAATTATGTTAAAAGCCTTGGAAAAAAGTCAAACAACAGTTGAAATTATCAAAATGAAATGGTTTTTTAACTCAATTGTTTTTATAGTTGTCCTTCACAGTCTTTTTTAAGACTGCATTTTTCTTTCCAGAAATACTTCCCAAGTTCTCAGAAAATCTTGAAGGCTATTATTACCTACTGCTGCAGGTAGAGCAAGTAAATCTTAATTTATGACTTTTCTAGCCTGGAACATTGCATATTGCTTATGACCATAATAAGGACCTGAAGTGTTCAAGCTAAGGGAGATAGAGAGAATCTATGGGATACACTGGAACAAATACAGCCTCCTACCTCCAAGTGAGTCACCCCGGTTCCAGTGGCCATGAATAAGACCAGATGCTTCATTACTCTCTGAGATATCTACAAGAGGTCACAGATGAATTGCTCCCAAAAAGTTCCCATTTCTCTGCAGTGTCTGTATAAGCAGCATTAAAATGGCTTGCTCAGGTGTAGTAATCTGCAGTGGGAAGGGCTAATGATAGAGAAGATGATTCTCTCTTCCTAAAGGATGAGACAAGGGAATGTTGACATAAATCAAAGCACAAATGATAACCCCTAACAGCTGGGTGGAAGCAGGGCAGTTAATGCTTAAATTTGGTGCCTGAATACATTCCCACCCCTTTCTATTATGTTGGTAGTTTTTTAACTGATATTCTGGCTGGGCACACCTAGAACGCTCCTTTAGCAGCTCACAAGGATTTGGGGGTAATCAGTGTGCATTTGGTTGTTCATTAGAGCAAATCACATCAACACAGTATAAATAGATATGATCAGGAAAGGAAATCTGACCTGCTTAAAGACAGAACTGTCATAGAAATTGCCTTTGTGTGTGGAGTGTGCCACAGCACAGATAACTTTGCAATGGGAAATCAGTTCAATTTATGGAGCTGCTTGCTGACCAGGAACCTCATTTTAGGTAAGCAGATTCAAACATTTTGGCTTCTGGTGCTGGGGTGGTGGTGCTGGGACGAAGCTAGAGGCTCTAGTGACTGCAAAGCTGCCATTTAGTCACCCAAGGACAATGACCAGAGATGGTGAAGAGGATGGTGACTGCATTGTTTAAATACTAATGGAAAGGTAAAAAAAGGAGGAAGATGAAAGATCCAAATAAGCAATGTCCAGCACACACTTGAGAGAAAGCGGGTTTGTGTCCTACTTTGAGTTATGAGAACTCTGAGGCTTTCAGACAAGCAAGAGGCCTGGGGATATACATTTCTTCCTCCTGCCCAGTCACACCTTCCATTTTATTTTTTGTTTATTTTTAGATCTTTCATTCTACATTTATTGTTTATTGTGTTTTAACCTCTGCAGAGCCTTAGCTACCACAAGACTCTGATTTGTCCTTCCCTCAGAATTTCCTCTATTGCCATCAGTTTCCTCAAAGACCCATTTTTCTTTTTTTTTGGTAATAAATATTTCCAGTGCATTCCAGAAACCAAAAGCAAGTGGGAAATCAGCAGCTTTCAAACTCCATGTGAACTGTCACTTTACAACAAGCTGGAGAACCCACTGGAAAAGCAACCAACATTCAAAAATACCTTACACCTACCATTTGTCCAAAACTTTCTTCTCAGATAGATAGGAGAAAGTGTTCCCTTCTCCCACTTAATTATCACTTTAAGACATGTAGAGATATGATCCTTATATTTCCTTCAATACCAGCAGCCCAGCTCCATCAGCTTTCCAATCTCTTCTGCTAAACCTATCTCAGTAGGTCAAATTTTTCTTCATATCTGTGCATCAGACATTTCCAGAAAAAACAGGGTCTGGATGACCAAGTTTCCTGTCTTTTATCCTATGCTGGCAGATTCCTTTTGCCTATGTGAGGAAAGAGTATCTGAACCTTTGGTTTAAATATCAACCTTCATGGCAGAGCACTGCCCACTGCCCTTTCAGGGAATGCCCTCTGTACCCTACCAGAACTTTTTGTTTGTTTGAACAACATCTAGAAAAGATCAAATAGGAACTACAAAATCTACGTAAGGTGTTAGTGGTATAGCTTCCCATGAGCCTTTTTTTACCCTTTCCCTTTGGTATCTGTTTTTTTGCACAGCTCTAGTTTGGGCATTTTCAGTGTTGGTGTATTTCCAGAGACATTAACTCCAGGGTACTCACTGGGGAGCATGATTCACCTCTGCTGTCATCTTAAACTTAGCTGTCTGACTTCTTAGAACAGATCTGCCCCCCCCCAAATAAAAAAAAAAAAAAAGCCAGGACTGCATTTGAGTTCCAAAGTCCTGATTGCCTGCCTATCTGGAGAACTGGCTCTGATCCAGACGACTCCAGAGCTGTTTTAGAGGATGCTGATGGATGAAATCTAGTTCACATAACCTTAGCTCCAGGGCTTGTTCCCAGCCATTTTTCACCCAGGCATACAGCTATAACCCCATTGTGTGCATATTGATTCACTCTTCAGTCCTCTTCTGGAATGAATTCCCTCTGGCAGAAAGCCATATTGTGTTTCTGGGGACCACTCACCTGAAAAACCTGAAAATCGACAACCAGTTTTATTCCTTCGTTCAGCACCTGTACAACATACTCAGCCAAGAGCTAACATCAGAGTGGATCTGATGCTGAAGATGTAAAGTTTCCTCCTTGTAAGGCTGCTATTGGGGTTTTTTTCTAAACAGTGCCATGCCTGGAACTGTTATGTTGGTGCATGGAAGAAGAGGACTTGGACCATGATAATAAGTTGTGTCCTAGTCAAGTTTGGAATTACTGTTCAAGAACAGAGCAAAGATGGAAATCACCTATTCTGGACAAGTCAAATTCATATAGCTTTTGAGCATGTCCTGTCTGCACAACTGTGAATACAGATATGGGAAGCAAATCTTGAGGTATGCAAAAATTAATAATGAGATGAAGAGTCATTTGTATTTTTTTCTTGAGAAGCTAACCTAGTGTGACATATGGAAAATATGTGGATGTCAGACCATCACAGAAACATATGCCCCACTTGCTCCTTGTTTTCTCTGCTAGCAAATACCAGCAGAAGAAGATTACCTGCTCGGGATTTTTCTATTTGGACTTAATAATCTCATTCCCACTGCTCTGACCCATCTTCATGCTTAGCTGTGATGTCTTATAGGAATGCTGGATGCAGAGCACGCTGCTGGACTTCCACAAATATTAGAGGTTCACAAAAGCTTTGTGCTTGGTGTTCTTTCTTATGTCTGTGATTCTAGCCACAATGAAGTAACATAAAGACCGAGATGACAAAGTGACTTGTCAATATGAAAATGTCCAAAATGTATTTTATACTCTCTTACGTGAATGACATCAATACAAGCAGGACCTCCTTAGGGAGCCCTGCCATACTGACTTAGCCACCAGGAGCTTGGAGTTGAGGTGAGAAGCAGTATTAAATTTTAACTACTCTTTAAATAACGTTTTTAAAATCAATAATGTGGGTCCTGAACCCTTTGCTTTCCAATTGCATTTAATTGTGGATGCCACGAAGATGAAGTTTTACCTGCTCTTTTTTACCCTGTTTATCTGGATTCAAGAGAAGCATGTCTTCACTCTTCCAAGGTAAATATCTGCTAATTGTGCCGAGCTTTTAGTGTGTTGTGAGAGGGACAGGGAAAGTATTGAGGAAAAATAATTTCAAGTTGCATAAGAAAACATTTGGCAAAGGCTGACATTTATTTATGGCCCTTGTAATTGGATATGTAGTTCAATTTAACATATAGATGGTGGAGGAAATGGAATTATTTTAAGTCTTCTTTGCATCCATAAATCCTATGTTTTTAATCATATTAAAATTATTCTTTTTGGTCTCAGTGCAAATCATTTCTGTTCATTAAGTGCTTTTGAATGCCAGTAAAGGGAACTCTGAAACCTAATGGGAAAAAATAATTTGCTTCATTTGCCTTAAAACAAGATCTTAAATGGATTACTTCTTGAAGTAGAAAGGGAAACCATTTCAGAAAGTGCTAACAATCTGTTTTCTTTTCAAAGCAGCTTTTATGATTGTTTTTCCAAGCATAAATCATTTTTGAATAACCATTTGGTATTTGTACAATGTTTCAGAAACACTTTATCGTTACCTATTGGTAAACTTCAGAAATGCCCTGAAACCAAATGCTTTCTTAAAACACAAGAACATATGTCAGAGATGAAGACAGGCAAAATGCTTTTATCTTCTGCTCATACAACATGTTTTAATAGGCAAAACTAAAAGTATAAGTTCTTCATGTGGTGATATTAAGCAAAGCTGAACAACCTATGATTAAATATAACCTGCTCCCAGGACTGAAATACCTACACAAAAACTAGTGAATTACGACTCACAGCCCTTCTGTGACTCTGCACCACATGCCAGTGGCAGACCTGAACACCACTAAGTTCATGCCTTAAAAAGAAGACCTTTCACCCCTATGTTGCAATCATATTTTCTTGTGGATTGCTATAGAGGTGTGAGGATTACAGTGGGGGGACACTTAAATATGGTTTTAGGTGAATTTACTGGAACAGTATTGCTCTGTGCTACTTGAAGGTTCATTTATTTAATGTTTAAATAAAACACTATCAGACCCTTACAGAAGAATATGACATTTCCCATTGGAAAGCATGAGTCTAATCCTCCCAGCCCCAGTTATGAAAATGGCTAAAACAGTGAGATTTAAAAGGTGATGCATTCTATCTGACTTTTATTTGAATGCTAGTGTTGGAGGATTTCCCAGGAATGTATTAAAGCCTCCCTTGCAAGGTTATAGTGTGATTACTGCATTTGGACTTCTACAACAAATACTCAACATTGTGAGACTTGTGGAGAAGTTAATAACACTGGAAAGGCACCTGCCTCACGTGTAGGAAAAGGGACAAGGCTAGAGGCTGAGAGTCAGCAAGGTGGGAGTAGAGAGAGCCCACAAAAAGACGTCTGTGCTCCACACAGATGAACATCTTAAATGGTCCAGGAGAACAGGAGAAAATGCTGGCAGCACTCCTCTACTGACACTGCCCGATAGAGCCAGGGTAAGACGTTCAGCTGAAGACAATTAGGGAGGCCTCTCTTCTGCAGATGTTAGTCAGAAAGAATATGCAAGGTTTAAATGAAGCCATGTTATGAGGACAGAGGGACACATCCATGTTGATGCCTTGTTTTTGTGGGCCTGTGTAATGTGATGCTGACAACCTTTCTAGTGACTAGAAATGCAATGGAAATGAGGGATGAAGAGCCTGAGATTCCTGCAGAAAGCTGTCACAGATTTATACCTATGTGTGAGACGGTGGCCCCTGGGTGGGATTCATATGACTGTATGGGATTTCTACATAGTTCTGCATGGGAACAAGTCCACTTCACCTCACTGTACAGTTAGAGGAGAAAAATACGTGTATTTAGGTGACAGTTCATTCCAGGTTTGCACACACACCTAAATTAGCTCAGTTTAACCTGACTCCAAAATGCCTGTTCCTTTATTAAGACAGTGCCTAGCTCAGGTGAAGATATCAAATCCATCTAAACTGAACAGTAATGCATCCCACTCACTTAGTTACAGGGTAAGACCTGAGCATTGTAGTGTGGGGATGGCAGTGGGACTTTTATTTTCCCAGAGGTAAAAAGGAGAAGAGAAAGAAACGGGGAATAGTGTCAGAGCCCAGTGGAACCCTGGCAGGAAGCTGGAGAAGAACAAGAGGGATCCTTTTAAGGACAAACTCAAAGAGCAACCAGGGAAGCAGGACATGAGAACAGAAAGTGAAAGAAAAGAGGTGTGTTTAAGATGACCATGTCCAGCTGTACGGGTGCAGCAGGCAGGGCAAGGAAGCTGAGGGTGGAGGGTTGTTTCTGAGATCGGTATAAAGGCAGTAATTAAAGCTTTTGTCTGAGTGTTAACAAGAGTGGGGCAGAATACAGATGAAAGGGTATAATGCCAAATCAAAGCAGAGGAACTGAGAAACCCAACAACTACAATTTTGGCTGTTAATATTCCCCATGTTAAAGATGACTACAAGTGCAAGGACAGAATTTTGATCATCTTGTTCAGTGTATTCAGGGCCTATTATGAGAGCTATAGAGGAATTGTACCAGCTGAAATATTTGTGCAACAAACAGTGGAGTACAAGCACATACCAGCTTTCTCATTTTGGTACTCTCAGGCTGTGGGAATCATAGGATGAAACCAGATCCAGCAGGCCTTTACTGGTCTCCCTGTGAAAAGACTTCCCCAGCTCTGAGAAGACAAATTCACTTTTAACATAGCCTCAAACACAGACTTCAGAGTGGACCTACCTAAAGAAATAGGCAAACTGCCAACCTTGCCTATCCCTGATTGCTTCTTGATGCTCTGTCAAATGATGATGGAGGCAAAAATAGGGTTGGCATATTGTTGGTTCTGCATGAGAAACAACAGTGATTGCTTGGAGCCTGGCTAAAAGCAAAGACGAATGACCTGGTTGCCAGATGCTGTCAGGTTTCTCCTTGAAATCAGTCACAACAATGAGCTGTGACAATCACGTTCTGCTGCTTGAAAACACTAGTTTTGAGACCCCTTCCTGTTTTCTTTTCAGGACAGTTTTTGCAGATAGGGCTGTCAGGGACTTCCATGGTGCCTGGTTTATGCAGTGCTATCAGTTCCACACAACTAGAGGGCTGAGAGCCACCCCAGCAATGGAAATGGAAATAGGGGTCTGACATTCTGTGGAGTCTCCTTCTTCTACATACAGTAATTATTTTAATGATCTATCCAGTGAAATTTTGAACTGCATGGTTTGCAGGGCTCTGAAGATCAAGGCTCAATTTACAATGTAGAGTGGTATTCTTTCTTTCCAGAAAGTGAATTCCATTTCTGTCACCAACAGTGGGATCAAGCATGGAGTAGCTGGAAAGCACCATGTCATGTACAGCACATTCGGACCACAGTTTTCAAGTAGAAAGGGAATATAAGTTATCAGGCAAAGATGGGGAGGACAGTGGTACAGACCAGCTGAAATGTTACTTGGCAGAGATACACAAATAGGGAGATCAGAAAAACTTGACCAGAGTAGGAATGCACATCTACAAAACAAAATCCACCAGCGCTGTCGCACTATGGGGGCTGGGGCTTGTGGCTGTTACGCTGGTGCCAGCTTTTAGTAGCAATCTCAGCATCCAGCAGTAGATATTGGCTACCACAGCCCTGTACCACCTCTGTCATGGATTTTACCAATTTGCAGAAGCAGAGGCTGGAACAGGGCCCAGCATCTTCACTCTTGAATCATCTTTGAGTTCATGGCAGCCAAGCTAGGGAAGATGAGAAAGGCCAAGCCTGCTTCGCTACGTTTGCATAAACTGGAGTTTTTCCAAATACTTCTGCTTTACTAAATACCCTTATTTTTCAGGGATGAAGTTTTGTGGGCTCTCCCACAAACAGATGAACAAGTTGAAGGCCTTCAGAATTTACTGAACACCACTGAGGTAAACAGATTCTTCTGTCTCTCCAGTCTCTAGGCCAGGCTTTTCCCCCAGGTGCTCTAATATTGCTTCTCCTCCAAAAGAAAGATTTAGCCCACTTTCATTCATTTGTTCTAGTACAGCAACTCAATAAATGCTTGGTTTTCATTGCTCCACTACCTCCTGATTTACACAAGGAGACCCCTCCAAAATGTTACAGTAATGAATTATATCACAGCTCATATTTCTGCAATTGATTTTGTATATTAAGACACTGCCAAATTGGCAAAGCGCCAGCACACAGTAAATAGAAATACATTTGCTAGGCAACCGCAGCACTTTTGACCAATGCAATCCTGACCCATGTGTCTTGCAGACCTTTGACGATTAGGACTGCATTTTTGTGGTATTTTTCTTCAAGTAGCATTTAGAATATAAAAATATCTTAAACAATAATTTTTATTATTCTTACTTCTGTCTTTCATTAGATAAAAGAGAATTTAATTAAATTGAGACATCTCTTCATTTGCCCAATCACACCCTCCCACCAGTTTGAAGCCAACGCTCTGCAACAAAGGTGTAATCATTCCTTCAGAATGATTGAGGATGTGTTTCAGATGACTGAGAGCTTTCAATGGAGTCAATGCCCCGTCTTATTTTGTCTTTCTTGGCTCCTATTCATTCTATGTCCATCCCAAAATCCCACTAGTCTTCTGTTGTCCCTACTACTATCTTCTAATCCTTCCCTTAAGTTCTTAAAAACCTTTTGATAGCCTTCCTTGCTCTTTTCCATCTCCAGAAGTCAACTCACATATCCATATCTTTTGCTGTACAAATATAAATCTCCCCTCCTCCAACTTTTCCTTACTACTGTAATTCTTCACTTTCTTGTTCACAGGAGCCCCAGGAAGTCAGGAAGAACAACCGCACCACAGTCAGTGCAGAGAGGGCATGTGATGGTTCCTACCAAGTCACTTATGTGAATATACAAAACAAACATTTTTCACGGGTTCATAAATTGGGCAATTTTTTTTCCACGGCTATAAATTGGGCAAGTTATAGAGGAAAACAGAAAGGAGGGAATAGGAAAGGGAAAGGGTAAGGGAAAGGGAAGACACAAACAATACCTCCCAACAAATTGTAACGTCTACAATTTAGCAAAAAAGAAGCAACACAAAATTAGCATCTTAGAGGAGGAATTATCAGGCTAATTATAGGTGCTACTCCTGCAAAAGTTGGGAAGTAAAAACATAAGCCAAAAGAAATGCTTTGTTCTTACAGCACACACATTGCATGCAGCATTCATCAGAAGACCCAGACACAGGAGCACCTACAGGAACCTTTTGTAGCTGCCCGTGGGGCAGAATTGACCATTGCTGATGATGGGTAAAGAGAACAATAATCATATGCATTACCAAAGTTTCCCATTTACCCCCATTCATTGCTCCTCTGCCACCTCATCTGTGTTAATCCAGAGTTGCTTAGTTTTCCTTACTCTCAATTCAAAGAATGTCTGTGCCAAAGAGAAACTATAACTGAACTGGTGCACATCAGTGCACACAGCAGGCTAGTCAGGGCAACAGGGACAGCAACATCCAGCTTGCTTCTTGGATGGGTTTTCCAAACAATGCTGATCCATGTGATGCTGCCACTACTCTGTCAATAATGTTTCAGATGGCTACACTGAGACTAACTCAACCATTTGTATAGCACCTTGCAGTAACACATCTGGGGCCAAATGTTTTACCATTTATTGCTCCAAAGTCTTGATCAAACACATGGATGAGTTTTCTGTATGATTTTGCAGACATGTTCTCTCTGAGAAATGAGGTCAACAGCTGACAGCTGATAGATGCCTGGAAACATGGTGCCCTAAATTGGATACAATATTCCTGGTGCAACTGCACCAGGAAGGAAACAAAATAAACCCTATTGTCTGGTGACTCCATTCTGTATGATGGCATAAAAATGGATCCAAGAGTTATGCTGGTTTTTTTCACACTCTAATTTTATGCCTAATTTTCTGCTGTTGCCCTTAGATCTTTTTGTATTATTTGTTCTAAAGTTTCAGTCTTTTATTGAATATGTTGACTTTGGATTTTATTTTTGTAAAATATTTAATTTTACCAAGAAGAATCTCATTTTCTTATTTTCCTCCCAAGTCTAATCTCTGTACTGCTGCTTCAACTTGACTTATATTCAAACCCCTTCTGGCATTTATTTCCTCCCTGATCAAAGTCATCAGAGAATACAATAACTACAAAGACTGGTCTGATCTTCATTAATTCTCCAAATACCCTCAGGGAAAATAACTCTCAGCAGACTTGAAAACATGTAACATAATAACCAGCTAAATATATCTATTATACTAGAAATACTATCTCAGCAAAGGTTATGTTCCCGTCTTTGTTCTTGATTTATGAATTTATGTGCAGAAGTCATTACAAACATTTCTTAAATACACGCATTTTATTTCCAGCAGTAGCAGAATGGTATAACACATCACAGGCAACATTAAACTGCTTGTTATGAGGGGTGTCTTAAATTGCAAACATATGCTTTCATTATTTTCAAAATGCTTATTAAATGTTAGTAAGAATATTTTTTCTTTCTTCAGTTAAAAAAAATGAAATGTTTTTGGAAAATTTGTAGGTCATTCTCTGGCAACCTGTTGTGGTTGAAAACATTAAGAAGGACAGAGAAGTCCATTTCTATGTCAGAGCATCCAACATAAATAGCACAAAAGCCCAGTTAAGGCAACTGGCCATCCAACACAAGTATGTATTTTTTATTTGTAGTCATGAATGTTTCTGTAAAGTTGTTTGTCATTTATTTAACAGGAGGTTGTGCTTTTCCTTTGTTATTCAGAGTCTTGATAGGAGATGTTCAAGGATTTATTGAAAAACAGACTGTCAATGACACAGTCAACCCACGCAGATCTTCTTCTTATTACGAAAACTACCATTCAATGAAAGAAGTAAGATATTTTTGTTGTAAACATCTGTAGATTCAAAGGTTGAAATTTGTCTCATGATTGAGAATAGAGATAAAGGAAAAGAAAACATCAACAGGTAATAATTATCATCGTATTTCTCAACAATTTAGAGTTTTATTTCTTGCAATGCTTTCATAAAGAAAGAAATAAGCACCAGACAAAATCTCTCATACATGTATTGTCTCAAACTGCCATTCAAAGGCAGTCAATACAGTAGAAAAACGAAGTCAAAAAACAAACATATAAATATTTGAAACATGAAATGAATAATAATTTAACCAAATAGAACTAAAGAGGAATTTCAGGCCTATACTTGGACTGTGTTGTGATTGTATCTTACTGTTTGTTTTAAGAGAAATTAGAGTCAGGCAAGTAGTAAGTGGGCTGAATTATTCGTTTTTCTTTCCCATTATGTAAAGAGGCAGGATTTTGAAAGATAGAATGAATTTAAGTCACTTTCAGAGGTGAAGGAAAACAACAGAGTATCTATATACTAACTTCACCCTTGCAGATATACCGTTGGATGGAAGAAGTAGTCAAAGTCCACTCTGATCTCCTACAGAAAATATATATTGGATCATCATATGAAAAGAGACCACTTTATGTCCTGAAGGTACAGCTGTGACTTACTGCAAAAACTTGCCAAGTAATAATGTAAGCAAGTGATGGGGCTTGGCCAGAACACTTCCTTAAATCTATACTTAAATGAATATTTTTTGTGGTTTTTAGAAGTTTCCTGAGTTGTTCTAGTAAGGTGCATTACTGCTGCAAATGCATTTGATGACATCAGGTTCCTTGTTGGGTCACATTTGGCCATCATCCAAAGGCATGAAATACTGGCACAGTGGATACCCTCCTCTGTTGACTATGAAGCCAATCTAGTTTGCTGCTCTGCATAGCTGATGACAGACTCTCTTGACCTCAGGTCTTGCTGTATTCTTGGTGTTTATGTTAGGACCTTGCAAGCAGATTGAATGTGGCTGTCTGTATGTGAACATAACTGGTGGCTGCATCCTGGCCCAGGATCAGTCTGAGCTCTCCCTACAAGACAGATGCTTCTTCTTCCATCTTCTTTACCCTTTCACTTCCACTTTTCTGTGGGACCCTTTACAATGGTGACATTGTACTGCAATTTCTCTTTTGTCAGATTTCTAAAAGCCAGGAAAAATCCAAAAGTGCCATATGGATTGACTGTGGTATCCATGCTAGAGAATGGATTTCTACTGCTTTTTGCCTGTGGTTCATAGGCCATGTGAGTAGATAATCACATCTGATTACTGTTGTCAAAGCAAAGCAAAAAATCCTGATGCCATTTACCTTTGTCCAATTGCGCTCTAAGCTCCATAAAACCTTAATCCATTTACTTCCACAACACCAACACATGAGATTTGTGTCTAAGCTGCATACATAACAGTGAGTGTGTGTGTGCATGTGTGTTCATGTCAGTAGATAGGAGGGGGTGTGTGTGAGAGAGAGAGAGACACAAAGTCACAGGGATTAAATGCAAATGAGCTCAAATGTACTTTCAAGTATGAAAAAAACGTGTGCAGAAAATTCAACAGAGACATTTATAATTAAGAATGGTCAGGGAAGGAGATGCCATGCCAGCAAAAGCACATTTTGATAATCTGCTAGGGCTAAGTCTTCACTGCTATGTGGATTCAAGGAATGGTCTTGGCTATGGGTCATGCAGCACACAGTGGTTCATGTCCATATTACCGCATCTGGCACTGCCTGGACTGGATAGAAAGACATCCAGGGTGAGCTCAAGCTGTCCTACAACTCTTGGCTCTCTCCCTAGATGCCCTTCTAGAGCAATAGGTACCCCACACTTGCCTGCTCCAGGCATGGTATAGCTCAACACCAGCATGCACACCAGCAATCTCTGCTTATCACTTGCTGTGATGCATCACCTGCTGCTACTGCTCCTCCTGCCTCTGCGTTTTTTATTTGCGCTCCTGCTTTTTTCTGGATCTGCCTTATGCAGAGAATAAAGCCACACAAGCCACCTTCTAGCCCTGCTAGAGATACCCTCATTTCAGACCTCCAGAACATGACCAACAACAGCAGCCATGCACAGAGTTCATGGGAACCAGAAAATCACTGATGGGATGAGCCTGTAGAACAGGCTTTGATCGACCAGTCTTGATGTGCAGCTGCAGACCAATAGTCACATCTATCTTTATATTTTTGATATCTATACTGCTCAGGATAGTGTACAAAGGTACACCAAAAGATATAATACCTACAATTTTCACCTGGATTTTAACATACATTGCCTTAGTCTTGTTGAACCTAAGGCATCTCTGCTCTACTTTTTATGCTGAGCTGCAGGTCCAGTTCCTGTTATGGACTAGGCAAAGGTTCCTAAGGCCTTTCTGGCCCAGACAAGGTTGTCCATCTTGCTCAGTTAATATTCTGAGATATTATTTATTGTTACTTTTTTACAAAAGCAAAGCTCACAGTAAAAATAAGCTAGATGAGATTGAGACTTCACAATCACCAGTACTGTAGTTAGAAAAAAACAACATAGATGAGTCCTTGAACATGAATTGTGGTTTGGTTGTGATGGAACTAAATAATGTTAATGTTAATAATAATAATAATAATAATAAAGGAGAAGAAGTATTTATTCCTGTCATCAGTCACAACTATAAAGCCTCAAAACTATAACATTTGAAAGGATATTACAGGAGTTAGGGACAGATACAGCTGAATGTACCTTGTGACACACTGATAATTCCAGCCTTCAAGGTTCCATTTGAGAGAAATGCATTTGCCCTTTTCATGCTGCTCCAAATAATTACCATCTGTGCTGTCACTTTGCCAGTGACACGTCCCTGGAGCAATTTTCAGAAGTAACAAGCTGAACATTTAGGTTCTCCATACCTTTGATCTAATTTACATGTTTTAAATTAAAATTTTATTTCCATATCACTCCATGAAGTAACATTTTAAAATCTGACATCAATACAGATCTGCACACATACATTAAAACCACCATCTCTCTCTAGCATTGTTTATAATGGGTCCACTCTTTATCATTTAATTTTGTCGTTAAGATTGTAGAAAGATTGACATTTCTCATTTAGACAAAAGAAGACCATTGCCTGAGGAAAACCAAGAAGGATTTAAAATGAAAGAAGGTGGTTTAAGTAAGGTGTAAAGAAAAAAAGAAGAAAATATATGACTAAGGACTTAGTCTATTCTAATAGTAACAATCCCACTTATTTAGGTTAAAATTTATTCCTGCGTCATGGACCAACAACCAGGGTAGGTATCACTAAAGCCTTCAAAATAAGCTGTGAGACAAAATTAGCAAAGTAGATCTTACTGGCTCTTGTCATATGATTGCATTAAACTCACGATGCAACCAGAGAAATAATGTTATATACAGAAGCCATTTGAAATGTTACTTGTTATTTTCAGGCTTGCTATACTTTGTGCTACTTTTGTGGTATTTTGGGTGGAAGGGAGGGTTCCTATTATTTATAGAAGCAGCAAAAGCTCAAACCTTCCCATTAATAGGCTTCAATTCTATCTCATGACCACCTATTAACACTAAAGGACTGGAGTGTATCTGATTGACTGTATCAATTCAATTCCTACCCTCTCCACGGCAGTTCTAAGCAAAGAGCTGCTTTGCTATTCAGCAATTTCCATGATGTGATGTGCCTTATCAGGAGGCAGACTTGTCTGATAATTGCACAATTATTTTACACATGTCACCAGGTGCCTTTCTAGGAAGGCAAGAAAAACACTATTATGAATGCTTTTAATAAGTTTCCCCTGTGCTTTATAGGCAATCCATGTGCGTGAGAGAGACCCAACCATGACAATGCTTCTGGAGCACTTTGATTTCTACGTCATGCCTGTGATAAATGTGGATGGTTATGAGTACACATGGAGCCATCCCTCTGTATGTAGACCTTTTTTGACAGGTTGTACTGTGCATGCTTAGAACATCATTTTCATCCTGGAACTGCATACCCCAAACTCTAAACCCGTGCTTGGAATTTCTGTATCTTTGCCCTATTTAAATCACAACAAATGCTGCAACTATTTGGCATTTTATCCACAGTACCTTCATGTTTTCCAATCTGCTAGAAATGCATGTGGAAATGACAGAATCTCATCCTGGTATTTTAATACTTCCAGATGTCAGGAAACACCTGTGTCCGCCTTCAGGAGCAAGGTTATAAATACCAGCACAATCTATCACAAGCTGGAGAGTGTCCTGCATCACCTACAGCACAGCCAATAACTCACTCCTTACTCCTACTCTTCTCTGAGTACTTTTTGTTTGAGATAAATAAAGGTACAACAGGTACCTTTTGTCCAGGGTTTCATTTGTTGGCTGGAAATCCCAAGCTGTTGAGATGGTTCTTCGATTTTTTAAATCCTTCACTCAAGTTATAAAAAAAAATAAATCTCCCTCTCCACTCTTACTCATTTAATCTTCAACAGAGCTTGGCTCACACTTGTATAACTATGCACCATCACCTCAACAGGTGCACACCAAATTTCCAGCTTTCCATGTGTTGGCAGCAATGCCTATGTGAACTCTTAAACTCACATACCTGGCCAAACTGTATGTCTTCTCCTCTCCTTCCACAGTGCAAATTACATTGAAATCAGACAAGATATGACCATTTCTTATCCTACCCAAACATTTCCTTTTATCATCCAGCCTTGCTGGCAAACAGATTGTGGTTTTAGAATCTTCCTTGGCCTTCATTGGCACATTACTGTGAGGCACAAGTGGGAAGTCACAGTTAACTAACCAGGGAGATGGCGCATTGATTTTTCCAGCTTTTTTCCTGAACATGGCTTGTGTGTCTCTTTCTTTAGAATCGCCTCTGGAGAAAAAGCCGCTCAAAGCATGGTAACAGCAAGTGCATTGGTACTGACATGAACCGGAATTTTGATGCGCACTGGTGTGGTAGGACATAATTTTCTTCCTATTGTATCCCTGCCTCACTTTTAGCCTTTAAAATTCTTTATTTTGAAAACGTTTTCATTTACCATTTCACAAAGTTAATATAAAGACGAATGTAGCTAAGTACGTGTTATGAACCGGTGAAAACTTTCCCAGCTTTAGATACTTTTTATTGGGACTCTGGATTTTTTTCTCCCCAGATGACAAACCAGGGAATAGCCTCTTCCCAGCACAATAGAGATCCAGGCTCCTGTATCCCGCCCCTTGCATCATACCATGACACATTGGTGGAGGCTGCTGGTGGGAAGGAGGAAAGAGGGAAGAGATGGCCCTTGCCATGTCACCCAAGGCCCATTGCACTATCCAATTGAGTAGGTGCTCCACCATGGTGTACAAACTGATCACTTCAGTCATCCTTCCACAATGCCTAGCAGACCAAGATTTTTTGGGTCTTAGTGTTTCTTGTGAAGGCTATATCGCATTTATTTATTCCAGGCACTTTAGTACTTAACAAGTTTTTAATAGTCTGTAGAATAGCTATCTTAAAACGTTATCTTATAGATCAGATCTGGCTTCACCCAGAGCTGACATTAACGTTCTGTATGGTTTTCAGTCATTTTAGTCCATTGCTATACTGTCCATGGCTATTACAGGAAAACATGCATTTTTTCACTATACACTAAAGATCCTGACTGCTTCCAGAAAGTTATTTGGTCTTATTCAGAAGATAGCAGAAGCAGTGAATCCTAGTTGTCTTCTTGATAACTTGTTCCAGCGTTTTCTTAAAAATTTTGATTTGTGTTTCTTCAGCTCCCCATTGAGAGCTTGCTTTCCCCCAAGATCAAATAATCACTTAGAACTGCCCTTTTCCTGTAGTTCTCTTAAATTTTAAGACGTGATCTCACAATCATGTGATGATTTTAAATTAAGCATATTATTCCTCTCTTCTTAGACTTTTTATCCAGTCTTTGAACAGTTTTTTTTCTATCTTCTCCAATTGTTTCCAAGAGCATAGTAGATGAGAAATCCTAGTAGGTTTGCACAGATTTCTACAAGCATGCAAGTTCTTTCCACAGCATGGCAGAATCCATGATGTCTTGTGTATTTGCATCATACACTGCTCTTTTATTAGATGAACAGAAATGAAGAAGGAAAGAAGTAAAGGAGTAAAACTGTGCATCTTTTCTGTTACAGGTCAAGGAGCATCTCCCTATGAATGTCAGGAGACATACTGTGGACCCTACCCAGAGTCTGAGCCTGAAGTGAAAGCAGTGGCTCGCTTTGTCAGAGACCACAAAAACACCATTAAAGCCTACATAACCATGCACTCTTACTCCCAGTTGGTATTGTTTCCATATTCTTACACTATGAACAGAAGCAAAGACCATGACGAGCTGGTAAGTCTTCCCAGCTCCTGAAGTTTCACATTATTTCAGAACTACTTACCCTGCTTGGTTAGCCTTGTAGTGAGGAAGTCACAGTTTTCTGAGGATCAAGAATTAGAAAATGAGATTTTTCTTGATGCTCTTAACAAATTAGTCTGGGCTAGTCTAGTAGTGCGTAAGTCAGCAATCTGCTTCTGAAGTCTATGGAAAAATGAAAATATTTATTCCAGATTGATAACACGTCAACAACACCTGATATGTTGAAGCTGCTGTTAAAAGAGCAGAGTCACGTTGTTTTGGACACCTTGAAGAGACATATATGTGCAAATTCCTCATTATGTTGTACGGTTTACACAAATTCTGAAATTACTTGGGTGTGTAACTGAAAAACACCCTTCACATACCTAAGCAATGAGGTGTTCTGGTGGACCCTTGCTACTTTTGTTATGGTTTTTGCTAGGGATACTTCTTAAGATAGTCTTAATGGTAGGACAGAACACATACTCTGCTTATGTAGTATTTTACATTCTTGAGCCACCAAATCATAGAGTAAAAACTCTCCCTGAAGACAGACTGCACTCAAAGCAGAAAAAGTAGCTGCTGTTTTTTCCCACTGATGATAAAACTCTGGGTTTGTCTGGATGTGGAAAAAATATCCAGGCTAAACTGGGATGTGCTAACACAGAGTAATCAAGCCCTAGGAGTAGGTGGACAGCTTAGGTATATTCTTCTTATGTAAAGATGTCAAAATCCCCAGAGCAAGGGATTCCCTTTCCAGTACTTCCTAGCCCACTTTCAGTGTTTCCTAAGCTCCAAGTGCGGAGGCAATGAATTCTGCTATTTGCAGCAAGGGCTTCTGCCTCAAAGGTAAGAAAGGAGCAGAAATCATGGGAAGGCAATTAGAAAGCAGGTGACAGCTTTGGGATTTGCCATCTGGGAAGCCAGTGCATGTCTGAGGTGGACAGGTGATTTCATACACTGACAGGTAATTTCATGTATGACATAAGGACAGACAGTAGGAGAGTTTATAGAGGATTGACATTTGCACTCACTGCTGTCATTTCAACACTGCTTTTCAACGTCCGCATCTACCGTGTCACTTAACATATTTTATTTTTTAAAATAATATTTTAAAAAACATTTTATTTTTTAAAAAGAAATGTTGTATATATAAGAGGACTGTAAAAAGTACACAATTAACTCTTTGGAAGCATCCTACTTCAAAATCCCATACAGTCCAATATAGCATTTCCACTGGTAACTAAGGCCAGTGTGTTCAGAAGACATGAAAAAAAATGCAGTAATGTAAATATAGAACAAACTAATTCCTAATAACATATATATTCTGTGATGTCTGGTTACCAATTAATTTCCTGAAATGAACTGTTTTATATACCACAATTTAAAAAGTGAAGTTGTGAGTAAACAGTAATGCATTTGTGACTCTTTCCCTGTAAAGTAGAAAGAGGTGCCCTAATTCTGGGCATTTAAGTTTTCTTTATGGCTTAAGGGTAGAGTTCTCTCAATTAAAATATTTTCCTGCCGTTTTTGTCAATACCACGTGAATCGTCAGTGACTTAAATACTGCGGCAGAAAAGAAAAAATATGAGACAAATGAGAACAAGTGGTTTGACAACAGTTTACTGCTATCTATATTTTTTCATCTGTCTACAGCAGAAAGGCAATCTGCAGCATGGGCATATGCTGAAAATTTTTACACATTGTGTGGGTTTTCTAGAACTTTTTATGAGTATTTAACTCTTATAAGATCCAGAGCACAGTGTAAATAAATTCTAACTCAATACATACTATTATCACAAGGCCTTAAAGCTAATAATGTTTTCTTTAATTTCAGGACAGTCTGGCAAAGAAAGCAGCTAAAGCTATAAGGAGGACAACAAAGGAAACTTATAGACCGGGTCCTGGGGCACAGACAATCTGTAAGTACGACTTTCCTGCAATGACAGGCATTACAGCATGTCCTTGCTGGCAACAGAAGACAGCTTTTGAACTGAAGACTGAAGTTCTGGCTTCAGGTAATTTATCTATTTTCCCTTCCTGACATAGATTTAGCTCCTGGAGGGTCCGACGACTGGGCTTATGATCTTGGCATTAAATATTCTTTTACCTTTGAGCTACGAGACACGGGAACTTATGGATTTTTGCTTCCTTCTCGAGAAATTAAGCCAACTTGCTTAGAAGCACTTTCTGCTGTGAAAGAGATAGCTAAACATGTTCTCCAAAATTTGTGACGCTGAATATAATTTATTCCAGCATTACTGCACTTAGTTATAAAAGTAATAAAAAAGCTTGCTGCTTTATTATTTCCATATAGGCAGGAAAAAAAAAGAATGACTGCACCTCCTATATTTTAGGATACATCAGTAATTTTCAACCATACCTATATACCTATACTTGCAATGGTAGCTCAGTGCACCACATATAGAGAGAGCACTCTATAAGAGGAAAATAGCACAGATGTACTACACAGATAGTGGGAGGTCCAGGTGATGTAGCCTCGAATGGGCCTCTGACCAACTACTGGGCAGACTCCATTCATAGAAGAGGTTCTTCCATTTCGGTCACTTGAGCTACTAAAGGATTTCCAGGAAAACAACCCTACTCATTGTTTCTGCTGTCAAATAAAAAGGATGTTCACATGAGAACTTGCTGCACGTTTTAATAAAGGCAAGGACACACAGGTGACCAAACCACCAAGGGGCAGCTGCCCACAGGCACCTCCACTACAATTAGCCAAGTTCATTTATCCTGCAGCCAAGGGTTTGTGTGGAAAAACACAGGCCTTTAGGCTTTATAAGATGTTATAACGGCCTTATAAGGTGACAGGACAAGGGGCAATGGTTTTAAACTGAAACAGGGCAGGCTGAGATTAAGGAAGAAGTTTTTTACAATCCAAGCGGTGCAGCACTGGCACAAGTTGCCCACAGAGGTGGTGGATGTCCCATCCCTGGGAACACTGAAAGCCAGGTTGGATGGGGCTCTGAGCAACCTGGTTTAATTGAAGATCACAGAATTACAAAATCGGTTAGGTTGGAAAAGATCTGAGATCATCCAGTCCAACCTATGACTGGACAACACCACCGTGTCAACTAGACTGTGGTGCAAAGTGCCACATCCGTCTGTTCTTAAACACCTACAGGGATGGTGACTCCACCACCTCCCTGAGGTTCATTACAGTTCATTACAATGTCTAATCGCCCTTTTTGTGGAGAAATTCCTCCTAACGTCCAACCTAAATCTCCACGATGCAGTTTAAACCCATGTCCTCTTGTGCTGTCGCCTGGGAGAAGAGACGGACCCCCACCTGGCTACAACCTCCTTTCAGGTAGCTGTAGAGAGTGATAAGTCCCGCTGAGTCTCCTTTTCTCCCAGCTTAAACACTCCCAGCCCCCTCAGCGGCTCCCCACAGCACTCAAACACCAGATCCTTCACCATCTCCGTTGCCTCCCTCTGAGGCGGAGCCAGGCGCCTCCCCCGCCCTCCCCAAGATGGCGGCACAGCCGCTTCCGCCCTTCCCGCCGCCGCCATCGTCATCGGCGTCACCGTCACCGCCATCACCATCGTCATCACATCGTCATCATCCTCGGCGGCGGCGGCGGCGCGGGCGGCGCGAGGGCCGCCGGGAAGGGCGCGCGGAGGCGGTGGCGGCGGCGGCGGTCCCTCGGCGGCTGTCCCGGCGCGCGGGGCGGGAGCGGCGGGTCCGCGGGGGCGCGCGCCGCTCCGCGCGCTCCTCCCCCTCCTGCCCGCGCCGCTCTGCGCTCAGGCCCGGGAGGACGGACCCCCCCCTCGCCCCCTCCCACCCTCTCCGCCCCGGGCGGCGGCGGAGGAGGCGGCGGGGAGCGGCGCGGCAGCGCAAGGAGCAGGTGAGTGCGGCGGCACGGCCGCGGGCGCGGAAGGTGGGGGCCGGGAGGCGGGACGGGTCCCCCGCCCCTTTCCCACCCGACCAGGCCTGGCGCGGGGCCGCCGGGCCTCGGGGGCGTTGGGCCCACGGAGCGCGGCGGCGGGGAAGGGCCGCGCTTCCACCCAGCGCCGTGCGTGGCCTCGGGCCGCCCGGGGGCTCCCCGGGAGCGGCGGCGGTGGGTGCCCGGCGGGGCCATGCCACCCTGTGCCCGGGGTGCCGTCCCGCCGGCCGGGGCCGTGCTGCAGACTCCTTCCCACGTACTCGGATCTTCGTTGTTCGTGATTTGTTTGGTTTGGGTTTTGTTTTTTTCTCCACTGGAGTAGGGCTCTTTTCCCACTTTCTGGCAGTAAAATAGTTTCTGCTTTTTACGCTCAAGAGGGACTACTAATTTCGCTCGTATAAATTCTGTTATCACCATTCCTTCAGGTAGCGGCTACGGCTAACTCCCATCCGTTCCAGAAGTAGCCTGGGTGCGTTGGGTTAGTGTGTTAGGGATAGTCTGCTTCGGTCCTCACCTTTGATTTCTCAATGGATTCTCACGCCACCGTTGATTTCTTGTCAACCTTCTGCAAGAGGAACAGGTTTTTTGGCATATAGTGGGTTGGCGGCCAGAACCGTGAGGGCTCTTGGGCCGGTAGTGAAACATTCACGGTGCTTCTGTGCAGACGGGAGTGGACAGACTCGGCTCATGAACGAAGTATCTGAAAAGTGTGGCTCTGTGTGGCTGTGCCCGACATCATACACACTGCTTCTCAGCATGTTTGCTGAGAGTGACAGCTTGCTAATGTGATGATCCAACTCACAGATTGGAGGTAACACGTATCCAGCAAGCTTCACGTGAAAGCTGAGTGAACTTGGACCTGTCCACACCAGTCTGCGTAGACTCTCTCTCAGTCTGGGGAAACATCTTCTTTGAGTATGAGGACTTTGTTAGACATGGAACACTATATACTTCCTAATGTGATACTGGGGCCTAATATTTTTATTTATTCACTTGTAGAAAGCCAACCATGACTGTATGCTTTGCAAACATAGTTAGCAGTTCCTTGTCTCTACCAATGGAGAAAGATCATATGTTAAATTAGAGGAACAGGTTCAAGTTAATATGGTGATGGGTTATCAGCAAGGAGTTGTTGAAGTAAGTTTAGAATGCTATTGTTTTGTCAAACAGGCTTTGTGTGAGTATTTGACTGGTTTTTTGGAAGGTTCGACACGAACACAAATTACCATTTTTAGTATTACTTTTAGGCAGTAAACCTGTGGAGTTCCTTCAAATATCACTATTTTATTTGTATTGTGACATGGAAATGTTAACATTGTATTCGGAACCAAAACCTTGTCAGGTAAAAGCTCTTCATTTTGAAAAGTGCAGGGAACCATTCTCAAAGCTGTTATTAAGTTTTCAACACATATTCAGTTTCTCATAGAGTGTTATAATCAGCTTGTATCTGAACTTCTGTAGGACTTTAAAATAATTTTGCTTGTTATTTTAAAAGTCATATTATTTATCTCTTCACAGGTAGGATTTTCTAAAGTGACGTAATGTTTAGCTTCTGTGTGGTGTGTGCATGCACAGACATTGACATGCTTATGAGTGATGTCTTGGACTTCTTAAAGAGATTTTATCTCTTATTTTTTTTTTAATTTTGCTTTTGTTCTGTTACATCTCAGTTTTTAGTTTTCTGGTAGAATCCTTTAGGATTCATTTTTTTCAGGGGGCTAGATTAGGTTTTTCTACTGGAAAAGTAGGTGTTTCAGATGTGTCTTGATTGTGGCTTATGCAATATCACACTAATATGGAAGAAAAATCTTAAGCATGCTTGACACCAGAATGCAGGAGTACTAGTAATAAAAATATAACATTTCAGTGAGTACTGTGTCAATTACATCATGCTTCATTGATTTCAGTTCCTTGGTTAGTGCCCACTAGGTGCACTCACTTCTCTCAAGTCTGTTTACATTTTAGGTTTATTCATGTGAGTAATACTCTGAAATATATTTTCCTTCAAAGGGTAGTATAATTAATGTTATTAATGGATTCTCTCAATCTGGGAAAGTTACTTCCTTTAAAGAGTAACATAGACCATCTGTGTGTAAGTTATCATAGCGTTATAATATTTCTAATTTATTGCTACAGGTTGTCATGGGTCTTATTTATGTGTGGAAAAGTGATACTTTACAGTTAAAATCTTAGTTATAGAATTTGTTTTAGGAGGATGAAGTTAATTTCACTTAGTGGTGGTTAGCTGTTTCAGAAGTTGCAGATACTTCAGGGCCCCGAAGTAGATTTGGCAATGCAATATCACGTACCTAAAGTGCATAATTTTCGACTTAGAAATTTTTAAATTTTTTTTTTAAATCGTGGTAGTAATTATTTGAACTGTTGAGAATGCTCAAGGCTCGGTCCACACTGATACTCAGTGCTGTCTAACCCATGTGAGTGTTTATTATGGAGATGGTAATCCAGAGGCAGACATTGGATGGAAAGTCATTGTGCTGGCTGTCAGTGTGGGATTGATAGCAGGACTGTGATCATGAGTGCTAAAACAACGTAAGGTGAAAATGTGTGAGAACTGAGCGAGTTATGGGAATCTTTATGGGATGTTCCATTTAAAGTGTTCTTGATTGTCCATTGATGTGCACACTGAGAAATTTGGAACTTAAACATGTAATTTTTTCACCTCACAGTACTTGTTTATGAGCAAGGAAGCTTGTCAGAAACACAAAAACTGGCATTATACGTCTGAAATTTTCAATATTGTTTTAATAGTCTATTTATTTTTTCAACTCAGTCTTCAAAGGATGAAAATGCATCTGCATTTTCAGATGCAATCTCTCCAATATAATGTTTGACATAGCGAAAATTCCTCAGTTTGCCTCTGTCTGGACTCTAATCCTGCAGCCTTTGGTAACAGTTATATTCACTTAACAGTGAAATGTCTTGCAGTTCTTGTTGCATGAGTGAGATCCTCATGTGATATGTGCATACAGAAGTGAATATGCTGTGCACTCACAGCATGCTGGTTTTGTTTGCTTGGAGTAATCTATCATGAAATATCCCTTCTGTTAATAAAATATCTGTTGTTAACTGCAAACTGGTGGATATGGGCCAGAATAGAAGAATAGAACTGACACAATGCTACCGGAAGTAGTGTGTTTTTTCATTTCTCGTCTCAAGTCTTGTTTTGTTTGGGTTTTTTTTAAATAGGGTATTTTGCAAAGCTTAGAAGATTCAGAGTTGGATGGTATTCTTCTTAATTTCCCTGTGGGAAATTATTGTCCAAAATACGGGGAAGAATGCAGTTGGAATTAAATTATCTGTTAGGTTATGATGATGTTGCCCCTTCATCCTCTTCATGCTTATAGCAATCTTTTTAAGCCTAGTCATCATCATAACTTCCTATAGAAGTTAATTCCAAAAAGAAACTATATGCTGAGTAAAAAGTAACATTCAAACCAAAAGTTTTGCCTCTGTTTCTGTGAAAATCTAAGTACATTCAAATGGAAAGGCAAAATGAATATAATTTTTCTGTATACTACTACCATGTCAGCGTGTACTGTACTTACATATTAGGTGCACTCATCTGTCCTTCTTGTGTTGAATGCTCTCCTTATGCCATTGCTAGTGTCATTCTTCTAACCCTTTTTATTTCAGATATGGCTCTTTTAACTGTAAATATTTAAACCAAATTCAGTAGTTGTTATATGATTGTCTTACTAAAAATGCTTTTGCATGTGTCAGTTGATTTTTATATCTTCTACTAAAGGGTGTGACTGTGTGATACTGTAGAAATTTAGTAGGTTTTTTCCTGAAATTCAGTGAGAATCCTGAAATGGAAGGGTACTCAGCTAGGTGAGACATGGTATTGTTTTTGCTTTCTAACTTTAATGGTTTATCCTGTCAGACTTTATAACTACTGCTGCACATTGAGCTGTCCACAATGACTTCTAATTATTTTTCTCAGAAGACTGGACTAATTTGATCTCATCAAATATTTAGATAAAATCATTTCTCCTTGTGTGCATTGCATTGTATTTATTTGCATTTCATCTGCTGTTGTATTACTCAACTCTCTAACTCAGTTAGATCTTTCTGGAAATTTCTGTTCTCCACAGTTTTTACTAACCCAAATAATTTCATACTACAGGCAAATTCTACTGTTTGACTGTCTGCTTCCACTAATTGATGTTAACCATTGTTTTTAATGTTTGGTATACACCATATGGTTAACTTTCACTTTCCCTGAGCATCTTGGTTAATGTCTTGGTTATCTGAACCTTACTTATGAGACAAAATTCTTCAGATAATCAGAGGCTTGGAGAAGCAGTCAGTAGAGTAGAGCTCTACTGAGAAATCTCAAGTACATGGTGTAAGCTTGCTTTCTTCCGTTGTTTATAAAGGAGCTAAAGTGCTTAGCAAGAGCTTCAGCACAACATTTTGTTTGTAGAAAGTGCACAGGTGTCAGACTCCTAAGGAAATATTGTCATAGAAGTAACTGTAGGGTTCAGATAATGAAGTGTCCATGTTTATGCATTATAATATTTTTTTTCTGTGAAATGTAACCTTACAATCTGAATACTGTGGGAACACATTGCTGATCAGATGGTAAAAATGTGTATTAATCAACTCTGGCAGATGTTAGTTTAAATTTGTATTATTTTGGCTCCATGGATGAACTTCTTGACATTTGTAATCTGTTAGTGTATGAGAAATTAGCTTAAGAGTGTGTGTGTGTGTGTGTGTGTGTGTGTTCTAAATGCAGTGATGCATGGATAGGAGCAGAAGAGGCAGCAGCAGAAGGGTAGGAGGATTAGTGTTTGGCTAATCATGCTCTGCTGACTAATGAGAGTGATGGCACTTTGCAGTTTAACAAAGAGGTGGTTTTCTGAGCTGTATCCAAATTGTCCAGCACCTGGCAGATGTTCCCAAATTGATTTTATTTCTGTGTAGATCAAGTAGTATGTAAAGAATGGACAATAGATGTTGGGGCCCATTCTGCCCTTTTTATACAACCTATTTCTAGTGCTTAATGTGTATCTTCCTTTTTTTTTTAATATATTTTTCTTTCTATAAATAACTCCTTTTCTCAGGTAAGATAAACTGTGACTTCTTGTTTATCGAAGTTATGCTGTATTTCCTTTAAAATCTGTTTTTCTTAATGAAAAAGAGCTACTTTTTGAGAACCTTAAGAAATGTATCACTGTTGTGGAGTTTTTTGGTTTTTTCCTAAACTCATGTGGTTCCAAATAGTTGTAGGAATCAAACCGGTAACAAACACAGACTGCGTTTGATATCAAGGTGATTTTCAGTAGGTTGTCATACACAACAAAGGAGGAAAAATGGAGCTCTAAGTTTTGGAAATTTGTTTCAAAAATGGCAGCCATTTTTAGTGATTGGAACTGGTTTCTGAGAGGTTGGTACAATAACATTAAAAGTTCTATTCACTTTAAGTCACTTGAGTTCATGCCCCAAAATTACATGATGAAAGAAAGCATCTGTTCTGAGTGGTGGTTGCTGCCCAAATGAATAACATGTCATGTGATCTTTCCCAAGGGGAAGCTGAAGAATACAAATCAGGTCATAAAATAAAAATTGTCATTACTGGTGTTCAGCTGACTAGTTCAAATCAGAGGCATTCCTTGTTATTAGATACATTTCACTCATTTATGACTTCTTTTTCTTTCTTCATCACCTCTGCAGCAACTCTTACAACGTATATCCATACTATTTTATTCATGTGAGTTCAGTGTCAATAGCCCCAAACTGAAGGATTTTACAGTTTTGCTTTTTTTTTTGGTTGAAGTAGTACAAAATGTCAAAAATTAGAAGGAAGGTCACAGTGGAAAATACCAAGACCATATCCGATAGCACATCCCGAAGACCCAGTGTGTTTGAAAGGCTTGGACCCAGCACTGGAAGTACTGCAGAGGTGAGTTGTAAAAGTGTTCTTCTTTTCCTCCCCACCCCATCATCTTCTTTTCCAGGATTTATGTGGTGGGAAAGAGTAGCTCACAAGTGCCAAATACTGAGATGTCACTGATGTTAAGTAAAGGTGAAAAGAACTCCTTAACGCATGGATGTTCAAGATACTAATACAAGAATTTTCAAATAACATGTGTTGTCCCAGCTTCTGGAGAGGAGCAGTAGTATTTTACATATTAATAGTATTTCCATCAACCTAAATTTTTCTTTGCCAGACCTGATGATCATTGTTGATTATTTTTTTTAATGAGTTATATTACTGGTGGACAGAAATTACAGATAAATGGGAGTTAATGTGGAGTCATTTGTTTGTTCTGCCACACTCACACCAATGGTATTTCCAGAAACGAGTGTGAAATTCACCCAGTAATGTCTGTCTCTTAGACACAGTGCCGTAACTGGCTGAAGACTGGCAACTGCCTCTATGGGAACACATGTAGATTCGTACATGGCCCTTCACCACGAGGTAAAGGCTATAGCAGCAGTTATAGAAGGTAAATCAAGAACTCACTTTGAATTCTTCACATGCTGTAGGAAAATAGCTTTTGCAACTATGTCTTTTGTTTTGTTTTGTTTTCTTTTTTAAGTGAAATGCTGTGGTGTGCCTAATCATATGTTTTATCAATAACCAATTGCCTTGTGAAACTGCTCAAAACAATTAATTTGGCAACGTGCAGGATTTTTGTGTGTATATAGCTTTAAAAAAATAGAGTCCACTGGATGCAGATTAACTACTTATATTACTTGAAATGGGAAGTTCAAGTACCTTAATACTTTTTTCTTCTGGCGTAGTGTCACTGCAGCTTTTTGGTATACTTGTCTGTCCTTTTCTAAAATGCTGGTTTGCAATTGCTTACAGCAGTACTCACACAGCCCTTCTGCCTTTGCTATGTTGTTTGATGAATAAGGTGTCTATCCTTTCTCTCCTGTTGTGAGAAAACACTTCTCTTCAAACCTAGTTTTGTGACTTTATCTGTCAGATACAGAAAAAATATCCTGTGTCATAGAAGGAGATCCAGAGTTACTTCACTTTTCAAAAGAGAATATTTTTTTATTATCTGCTCTTCATATGTTACTACAGTTTAAATTTTTTTTCAACTGTCCTTTATGTGACATAACACCTTGCTTAACTGAAACTGAATGTGGCAGTAAGTTTGTAATATTCTTGCTATAAAGGACAAAAATTATTATGGTTTTAGCATAGTACCTCTTTGCTTGAAGGCTTCACATTTTACAAAGAACTGTCCTTCATAATGCTATAATAATGCCAATGCTACCTCTAGATTATGGATGGGCACACTGAAGCATCAAAGTGTAAAGCAACAATGGGAAGTGTTGGCATGAGTTTAGGGTTCCATTTCCAGTTCTTTTTCCTATTCCTTTGGCATCCTCTCAGGATGATATTGACTTTGCTTGTTTGATCTTCCATTGCTTCTAGGGTGGTGACTGCTGGGATACAAAATACATCACTGAGTTTAATATTTCTTTTGGTGTGTAAACAATTTTACTCTGTTCTGTACTGAATGTTCCAAATGGATGAAGTAAGTGATTTGCTGGTAGAGATTAAATTTTAAAACTGATAGAATGTCACTTTCTCCTTGCTTTCAGCGTTTGGAACACTCAGTGCTTAGTTCTGCTTGGTCATTTGAAGAAAGGTGACATTTCTTTTAATGATTAAAACTGTGTTTCTGCTTCACTCTCACCACTGACATTTAAGAATAACGTTGATTTGCTGCTTTTTATTGCTGACTTTTTTTACTAGGACTATATGAAAAAGTCAAAGGACAAATCCTCCTGCTTATTTGCCTGACACATTCAACATTTATTAAAGGTGTTCTTAAAAGTAAAAAGGGGAAGGAAGCCCACCACCCCTACACACACCCCAAACCAGACAAATGAAAGAAGCCTGCTTGTCTTCAGAAGTTTCTACTGATAGCTCTTGGCCAGGCATAGAAAAAGCTGGTTTATGTACATAATAAAATATTGGCATTTTCATGCCATTTAACGTTAGAGAGATTTTCACAAATGTTATCCAGGCATTTTGAATGCAATTTACTGGCTTCATGCAAGCTGAGCTAATGCTGCTTCCACATCAGTTCAGTTAAAGCAATACTCTTGTTCAAGTATCTGGGATAACATAGTGGCAGCATGTCTACATGTGTTTAGCCAGGCCTGCCGGGGAAGTCACTTGTCTGCAGTTTGGTAGGACAAAGCATATCTTGCTGCCTTTCTCTGTTGTTCCTTCTGTTTCATACCTGTCTGCAATAAATCTCATTGTTAATGGTTTTATCTGACTGTAATGCGTCCCATAGTTCAGAACATCACCGGACAGTAGGAAAACTTGGCTCTACAGTGTGAAAAAGATTCTTCCCTTTCAGCATTATTGCTGCCTCTCACAGCATGAATTTTAATCTTGTTATGAAAATAAAACCTAGCATGTTTATATATAAAGCTTGCCTGATGATAATATTAAGAATTCAGTAATAGACCTGCCAGTCTTTCTAGGCATCTCAAGTAAGGAGAGTTAACAAGGAAAGAGCTGTGCGTAAACATGCTGTTCCACAAGGAATTTTGCTGTCTTGCTGCACTGGTGTATTGTTGGTTAGCAGGTAGATAGTTGGTTAGCAGGTAGATAGTTGCTGGTTCCTTTATACTATTGTCAGGATGTGTGCCATTGCAGGGTCCCTTTCTTAGTCTGTCTGATCATCTTTATTCAGGATCCTTACACTGCATTTAAAAACCAAACCAAGCCAGCAGTAATATTAGGAAAGAATGTATGGATTTTGCAAGGTTCAAATATTGTAGTATGGGAAACTGGAAAACGGGACAATGTTTCACGAGCAATTATAATATATACATGGTACACCAATAATTGCCATCTGCCTGTACACACACGTGTGCTCTCACATGCATACACACGGATGCTCACAGGTGGGCGTGTTGCAAGGGGTGCCTATTCCTGGGTAATTGTTTCTGACACTGTAAGAGGTACAGAAGGAAATGGAGGCACAGTTATGAATGTGCATTTCCTAAATGCTGTTGAACATGGAGAACTGAACTGTTGCAGGAAGTAATGCAGTTTAAAGTCATTTAATTGCACTGCTTAAAATTTGAAATGAGGAAATTCTGCATTTTAGGCCTTACTTAAAAGATGGGCCCAGCACGAAATATTAAGCCATTAAAGAGAAACTGCATAATGTCTTTTGTGTGAAAGGTTCTACGAGTGTCAGTCTAGCCACATCATCTTAAACTGCAGAGGTAAATTATCATGATCTGTTGAAACTCAGCAGTTAGCATAACCTGGACTAACCAAAGATCCCTTTTGAAGGGGGCTGGTGGAAAGTTATGTAGAAAAGAAGCCGTTGTGTAAAAAATCAAAACTGTGGTATGCATAAAAGAAAAGTCAGCTACTAGACCAGCTTGTTTTTCTGTGCATTAAGCCAGGGCATCTGAAAACAGTCATGGCTTCCTGAGTAATTATTTCTTAAAATTTTGCAAACTTGGTCGTATTTTATTAAAATCTTTTGAGGGTTATGATGTTTTTGGGGAAGGAGGGATAAGGTTATTGCAATAACTTTGTGTTGGTGTTCTCCTAAAGCTGAAAAAAGCTGACTCAATAACAGAAAAACCAAAAAAAAGAAGACCAACAAACCCCAGCCCTGAACATGTAACTTTTTAAATTTCTATGGGCTTTTAGATAACTTTTATAATATTTAAATATATTTCAGTGATGTTTTAGCAAAATACCTTTTTTCAGTATGGGAGGGAAGAAAAAAATTTATTCAGAGTGAAGTGGTTTGGATTTTTTATTCCAACCTATAACTTTTTAAAAAAAAGCATTAAAATATCAGTGTGACTCTACAAAGTTTCTCTTGCTTTCTCCTTCAGCTACTGGGATTTTTCCTGAAAGTGTTCCTCTTGAGGAACAATATTACTAGTACACTATTGATTATCTCTCTGCCTTTTAACTTTATTTTCAGTTTCACTAATCCAAATCCTTTGTATCATATCTTAAATTAGAAATTAAGGCATTGAATTGCACTTTAATGTTGAAAAACAGTTTATTTGTTGAGGCAGCTGATGGTTGGAATGCTTCAGAGAGTTTTGGTAATGCAAAGGGATTATCTTTCTAATATGAGGGGAAAGGAAAAAATACTTTGAATCATAACCTTTACTAAAGTGAGACACTTTAACAATTATATAGTCATGCATGCAAAGAAGATAACTTGTGTATATTTGTATGCTGGATATTATTTGATCCTTAGTGATGAAAGAAGCAGGGCTCTACTGTTTTGTACATTACCTCTGATCTAGGTTGACCTGTATTTACAACTCATGGAGAATTAAATGCATTTAAAACTGAGAGCAGTCATTGGTCTTTTTTTTGTAGATCTTCATACACTTAACCTTATGATGCAATTTAAATAATTAAATACAGATAACAGTGCTGAGGAAGAAGTGAAAAAAAATTACTGTTCTTCAAATACGTGCAGGTTTAAAATGAAATTATATGAATTTAGATTTTTGTATGCATACTGTGAAAGATAGTTTACCCTTTGCATATTATGTGACAGAGGAAGAGTGAGAGAAACGCCTTTATAAGTGGAAATTTTGATTCAGTCTGAAAAACAAAAGAAATGCAAATTTTGTTATTCACATATTACATAAAACTCTTCTAATCAAATAAGACAGCATCAGTATCTTTTTGTGATTCTTTAGTGTAAACTGATGGGCACAGATCTAGTACTTTCATACAACCATTTCATGGAAGAATTTATATTTACAGCTGACAGCCATCACAGAAGTAGTAAACTCAGTATCAAGCCAGAAGTATATGAAGAGAAAATTTGTTTTCTTTAACTGAAAGATCATTTGAAACAGTTCCTTCATCCCATTAGCTTAGGAACTTGTTTGAATTATAGAGTCATAGAATGGTTTGGGTTGGAAGGGACCTTAAAGATCATCTAGTTCCACCCCCCCTGCCATGGGCAGAGACACCTTCCAGTAGACCAGGTTGCTCAAAGCCCCACCAAACCTGGCCTTGAACACTTCCAGGGATGGGGCATCCACAGCTCCTGTGGGCAACTTGTGACAACACCTCACCAATGCAAGGGTTGTTCTCTTTTAACCTGTAGGGAATAAATGAACTTGTGAATTCATACTAAGAGGTGGCAAAATTAAAGTAATGTAGAATGTTCCTCCTCCCATCCCATGTCGTGGTAATATCTTTTACAGAAAATATGTCTTAAAGTTGCATGACTATTAGAGTTCATCCAATATTTTGTAATTAAATAATGAAATAATTGTATTACTGAAAGATAATGGAGGAGGCCTCCAAGAGTGAATTGCTGGTTTATGGTCTTGCAACAGTTTTTTTCTGTGTGGCAGCCTCATTGAGGCCATGGGAGGATGGTACCTAGGTCGAGTTATCTCCGCTTGCAGACTTCATTCGCATTCAGAGTTGTGTTTCTCTGTGTCTGTCATTGCTAGTCTACAGTAGTTTGACTCTTCATTAATTGTGGTTTAAAATATATGTATAGGTAAAACATACATAATATATAATAGTTACCAAAATTGGTGCAAAATGTGGAGAAGGCTAAATCTTGAAGTACATGGTAGGAGTGATTGTGAAACACATTTGCATGATGTCCAGAAAAAGATTATTCTGAAGAGGATCACCTGAACTGATCTAGAGTAGTAACTGAGTCATGCCATATATACAAATAATTTTTCTTCTTAGAGTCAAGTCTTCCTTGACATTCTGAGTTGGGGTTTTTTTAGAGTGTTTAAGCCCATTAGAACAGAATATTTTCTTACTCATCCACTTAGCTTCAGCGTGGGAGGTTTAGATCTTTCTGTATATACTATTAAAAATAATAATTAAAAGAGATCATATTCCTTTAAAAATAGTCCCATAGAACTGGTTATATTATGTTTCTGTATTATACAGGTCACCAGAAAGACCCACTGGAGATCTTCGGGAAAGAATGAAGAACAAACGTCAAGATATTGAGACAGAGCCACAGAAACGAAGTACAGAGGAATCATCCTCTCCTGTTAGGGTAAGAGTGGAGTTTGCAGAACTCCAGAATCCCTCGGTAGCAATCAGGCAGTGTGTCCTAGAAACCTTATCATGGTGACTTGTAATATTTAAAATGTTTTAATGAACTGCTCGTTTTGTACATAGCATATCGCATATTTTGTTATGAAATGTCTTAACCATTGTATTATTTTGCAATTTTATAGCGCTTTCTGATCCTCTGGTTCCCAAAGATTTTATAAATCCCACAGATTAAAATATGTTATAAATACTGATAAAAACCAAATATTTAATAGTATTGATTATTACCGAGAAGGTGTATTAACCATTGTTCCAATGGTCTACTATTTTTCCCCAGCACATTCATATCCAGTGTTTACATGCATCCTGACTTAAGTTGTTCATCTCAAATTTGCTTTTGATGAGACCATGCGGTTGCTGTGGTGCTGGTTCATTTTGCCTTCCTCCTCATGTACTCATCAGACTTTCCAACTGCTCACCTTTGGATTTTGCAAAAAATTCGTTCATTATTATTCTCATTTTGTAATCATCTTTGTGCAACCGTTCGCCCCTCAAATATCAAAACTTCGTTATTTTTAAGTTGTGTTATGCGTTCCTGATGTTACAAATAAATAGGGGTAGAGTTGGTAGTGTGACACTGTATCTGTGTAGCAGTAGCACCACCGTATTCCTGCATCATGTTTAAGACCATCTTCAGATGAATAATTATTAAAAGGTTTTATTTGTGAAAACTCAGTTTTGCTTCTGCAGGTATTTAACAGTATTCTATCATTTCCTCTTGGTCTGTTCCTACTTGCTGTGTAAAATGAATTTTTTTATGTCAGCTGTAAATAAATAAACAGCAGCTGCTATCATTAAATTAACAGAATGGCTTACCTTCCAATCATGTTTTCAGTTGCTGTAAATTTGTGTAAGCTTTCAATCTTTTTTCCCAAGTGTGTTTCTTTTATTTTCTAATAGTTTGAATAAACTGTTCAGTTATTGAGTATATGGTTAGTGGGAAAATTGTTTTTTCCAACCGTTATTAAAAATTTGCTGTAACTTCTGTCCTGATGCAACTCTAATTTTGATGTAATTCTTACTTTTGATTAGTTAACCTTGCTTTTTATAGTGTTCTATTAATGTAATAATAAAATACTTTTAAACAACTAAGCCCCAAGTAAAAGTGAACTGGAAGCAAACATCTAAAGGAATTGGAGAATTAGTGGGTCTGTTAAAGTACCAAAGAATTATTTATGGGTTAAGCACACTGCAGAGTAAGAAATACTCTGTTTCAATCTCATAAAACAGAAGGCTGACGAAAACACCGAGCTTTTGTATTATTAGACGGAGGCAACTCTCAAAATACAGGATATCGAAAGAAAATTCTGGAACAAATAGATGAAAAGGGGGAATCGTCAAGAGTTGCTTTGCAAAGAACCAGGAGATCTAAAAGCACAGAAGACTCGAGTGACTGAACTACTAACAAAAATCTTGCTCCATCGTTAAAGCTACTGTTATGGTGGAGATCTAATATGTGATGTTTCCATTTCTTATTAAAGCTTTTGGGGTAACAGAGGAGCTGGATAAGAAAACTTGGAAATAATGAAAGGTAGCTTGTTCCATTTTTAGAAGTTTCATAATTGTGGATTAAAAAGGAATAAAAAAAAAAAAAAAGAGCAGCACTGTTCTGCAGTCAAAATTTGTGCTTCACCAGACTACTACCGTGAAACTTTGAAGATTAGTAGTTAAGAGAGAACTGTCTGACACAGGTAAAAACCTTAAATAACTCCTTTTGAAACAAGGCTTTTGAGGCATAGGCATATGTATAGATAGTCAAAGAATACCAAGCATAGTATTGTCAGGTTTAGAACCTAGCTAAGGGGAAAATTTTAGATTAATTTGAAGATTAATTTGAAATTGAGTTACAGAGAATGCTGTGGTGCTTCATCTAAAGAGCTATAACTTTAAAGAATGTAGAAAAAATGTTGGACATCTCAAATGTTGAACTGTGCAGAAGATATGAAAACAGTAGTTGAGATTACTGAAGTCTGAGGAATGCCATGGGAGTTTGGGAAGTTAGTTTTTTGCAGTACAATGGCAGATGAAACTTGATGTTGGCAAGTGCAAAGTAATACACAATGAAGAAAGTATAACTAAATCATGAATTAATTTTCTAAAAGTAACTGAAACCATGCAGTACAAAAATAAGTTATTGTGGACAGCTCAATGAAACCATCTGTTTAAAGTGAAGTCACAGTTTCAGAAGCAAACACTCAGGTATATAAAAATGGAATAGAAATTGATCAGTGTTATTCTGTAGAAATCCATGGTCCAGTTTTATTTGAAATGCTGTTCGGTTGTCATCATCTGTATGCAAGAAAATACTATGGTCAAAGGTCTTGAAGTGGGCAAAGAGGTGAGAAATAAACTGAAGAGAAGAAAGATCATGGGGTGAATGCATATAATGTATGTTTGGGAGAATGTAAGTTAGATGCGTCATGTTCATACTTTATCCAAGTAGAGAGGGTGGCAAATTTGAAAGTGACAAGGGGAAATGCTATTTACCTTATATATGACAATTTGCCAGAAGATACAGTCAAAACCCCGGATAAGTTCCACAAAAAGTTAAGACATTATAACGAGTATAAAACCTTTTTAGAAGAGATTTCTCGTTCCTTGGAGACATACATAAGTAGTACAATCTGTATGTATTTAGGAAGAAACTTCCTATATGGGCAGCTTACAGATTACATCCCTTATTATTTCTTCATGCTTTGTACTATTATTTTCAGAGAAAATATGCTGTGTTATGTGGATACTTACATTGAACTCAGTTGTGTCTGTGTTTTTCCGACTTGTGTTCAGAATTATTTCAGCATCGTATGTTAGTGCATCAACTATTATACAAATAATTAGTTAAGGTTCCTGTATTGTTCCCGTTAATGTATTTAGTTGGAAATTTTTGTATTGAATTTTTCTCTATATTGTGAGAAGTCAGTTACATTGGTGTGTATGAAGTATAATTACTTAAAGTCTTAACCTGGAAGGTGTGTGTGATTTGGGAGAAACAGTGGGAGGAACTTAATGTACATTTAGGAAAGGTTTTTATAGGGGTTGTATATTACTTATTTCATATCTGTGCTTTTTGTCACTGTGGCTTTTGACTGTTTCCACTGGAAATGGAAGTCACTTTTGTCTTCCATCTCTAAAATGGAAACAATACCTGTTCCTGTCAAGGGAACTTCTGATTCACTGTCTTATGTATTTCTGTAGCATGGTAGTAGTTAACACTAAAAAGGTATTATACCTACACCAAAACAGTACTGTCCTTGCCCAAAAGATTCTAGCTGTAATACATGTAGTTTAGTCTAGATTGGAAGGAATCTGTGCTTTTGAATTAGTTTATTTTGCTGCTGCATGTACATGTGCTGATAAGGCTGAAACCGAAGTTTCTGCCATATAAGAGTTGTCAGTTTTAAGAGTCTTCTGTTTTCTTCATCGGTATTGACCAAATAACACTTCTTGACTAGAAATATGCTTTACAGACTGGATGAGTCCTTTTGTGCTTGGCCAGGCTTTTCTGGTGGTAGTGAGAACATTTATTCAAGTAGACATCAAATTTTGTGCTGTAGAGTGCTGATCACATAGGGTATGGAACTTCAAGTTAAGTAGGCATTAAATTAAAATAAAATCTCACAGAAGTCAGCCATAATGTCATTTTTTTTTCCCTTATGTGGCATTTCTCCTGAACATCAACCTTAAACTGCAATCATCTATTTAACACATGTAAATAGTTTAGCTGGAAGCACATACTGAAAACAGCATAGACAAAGTCTACTAAGTTGTTTATTCTTAGGACAATCTACGATGTATTTTTTTAGTAAATAATTACATTATTATGAAAATTTAATGTTTCTTGACTAGTAAATGGCATTTTTTCAGAGTCTGCAGAGAAATAGTTTACAAGTGTGGCTGAAGTGGGTACAGCATCTTCAAGTACCAGTGAACGACATGCTATTGCCGTTCAAGAGCTTAAGTTGGCTTGTTAAGGGAGAGGAAAAACATGTAAAGTACAAGAAGGTCTATAAGGATATGAAGGAAATATTTAATCTCCATAGTATGAGGGAACTGAATGTGTTATAAGTGTAACAAGTGTTGCCGGTGTATTTTGGAGTTGAAAAAATCTCCGGAGCAGTTAATTAGGGGTGAGATAAGAAAGGGTTTATTTGCCAAGGCAGTAGATGGTATACGACGCGCGCGCCGGCCGTGCCCGAGAGGTTGCATTTTATAACATTATCCATCCAATCCCAGATGTGTCCACCCTTTGGCCCTACCTCTGGACCGCCCCGGGCCCTCCCCCTGAGAATTGGGTCTGGGGTCTTTTTGGGACCACCTACTTCATCATCTTCAGCTTCATCAGAGTACAAAGGGTACATTGTTACCTAATTCTTGACTTATTCTGTGGTTTAGGCCCAGATATGCTGTT
>NW_016690228.1:1536490-1546805 GCF_001604755.1 Lepidothrix coronata | reverse complement strand
AAAAGGAATATGTTGAAGACTTTTCGGTGAGAAAATTTTAAGTATATGTTCTAAACCATCATAACTTAAGAGAAAAGGAATATGTTGAAGACTTTTCGGTGAGAAAATTTTAAGTATATGTTCTAAACCATCATAACTTAAGAGAAAAGGAATATGTTGAAGACTTTTCGGTGAGAAAATTTTAAGTATATGTTCTAAACCATCATAACTTAAATGCTTGGTTTCTATACCCCAGGAAAAATATACTCAATTTCTGAACTGAGATTTGTTTTTCAAGATGCAATGTTGCCAGAATCTTTTTTCCTGACAACTAAATAGCATTTAGTGTAAAATACCATGCTTGCATAAAAATAGTCTATTCCCTTCTCCTATATTCAGTAATTCAGTTTGATAGCTGTTTTTGTTCTCAGTTCTTCTGTAGAAATATAATTGTGCCACTACTGAATCTTTCCACTGAAAGGAGAAAATACAGGCTGTTTCAAGATGCTTACAATATTGAGTTGTAAGTTTGAAGAGGTAGGCATGATACATGCAGGTTGTGTAGTACTTTTAACATGGGTTATTAAATTGGTCTTGAAGCATTCTGACTTACTGCATGTTTTTTGATGACAAGTTATTTGATGAGTTGGCTTTGAGAAGTTTTTTTAAATCAGTGTGGAGAGGTTGTCCTAACATTCATATTTCAGTTTGCTAGTAATAAGTAGTGTTGAATTAATAGAAACTAGTATTTGTATTTAGGAAGTTATGGGTTTGTTAGTTAATGTTGTAGAAATTGGTTGAAGCGTATGGCAGAAGTACACAGTTTAGTAGAACAGATGCAGCCTTCATGGAGGGCGGGCTAGGAAAAAAAACAGTCTTAAGAAAAAAAAGTGATTGCAGGGGAGGCTTGGTTGCAGGGGAGGCTTGTTGATATACTTACAGATTTTCAGATCTCATCAGAGTCATTTTCTTTTGAAGTAGTTTGCTTTGGAGCATAGTACAGTACTGACTCTTACACTGAAATGCCTTCAGTACATGTTGTGATGATGGCTTAGTGGATGTAGACTTGTCTGCAGTTGATGTCAGCAACCAACTTGACTCCATAGGTTATGATCTTCTGCACCATTTTAGAGATCCTGTCATGAAATGGAGAAATTTATTTTTTTTCTTATTCTACCAGCTGCTTTAAATGAAACGTGACACAAATTAGTTCTTCGGTGTGATGTTCCGTTGTGTTATGTAGCGAATGCTCAGTTTTTTCCAACCTTTCTAAGGCTTTGAATGTGATATACTGAATGCGTCGAGGATAACTGTGTTGAAGCATCTGGTTTAGTTCTGTAGGTAAAATAAATGCAGTACTTGTTCTGTGAACATTTATGTCATTGAACTAGAGATAAGATTTTAACACTTAGTGAATAAAAAGGAATAGTTGAATTTTACTCTTTTCTAAGTGACTACCCACAATGTTATGTTATTTCCTTCCTGTGTTTCTAAGGTTATGTTAAGGTTTTAAATTAAGATCTAAGTCCCAATAAGGAATAGCTAGTGAAATTCTCAGGCATCTCATTTTCTTGGCATAAAACCAAAGGTTCCCACATATCAACATGGAAGAATCCCCCCAGAAAAGAGAAGGCACTATGAAAGGTGAGAACAAAAGGGATATAGGACAGACTTTCATTATTTGCTCCTTCTGATTTACTACTTAGTAAATTAACCTGAGATACTTCTAAGCTTGAATGTTCTTTTTTTTGCTAGTAGCAAAGAAACTTTTTCCTCTATTCCACTTGAGCCCAGGTAGATTATTTAGAGAATGTCACTTCAGCAGATGCAGTGATGGAACACTGCAGCTTTATTACTGGAATTTGTCAGGGGGATAAGAGCAGCACAGCATCAGTTGACTTTTGAAATTCTTTTTTCCTGTAAGGATAGTCTCTGGCTTTCTTAGATGTCCACTGGACCATCTGCCACCTAGAAAATGGGTGCTACTGCAGTAGTGAAAGTCAAACACAAAACTGTCAACAAAACTTGACTCTAATGTGTTGCTTTAGACTTTTTTTCCCCTTCTGCCCGCCACGGGTCTCAGTTTTTTCTTATTTTATTGTCTCCTCCCCCACACTTTCTTTATCCTTTGGAGAGTTAAATAGTTCCACTTCTGAGTCTCATCTGCCTTGCATATAAATATTCTTATTTACAGCTGAGAACTCTTGCTCAAGCTGTTAAAATTATCCTCTTTAAATGTTTATTAAACTTCTGGTTGTAAGAACTTAATCTGTTCTTTCAGAGCCTATTTTAAACTTTATTCTCTGATACGTGCTCAACTCTTGCCCTGACTTTGAACCTTCTTATTTTATGAAAACTTTCTTCTCTTTTCCCCATCTGCTATTTGCATACTGATTATATGAAATCGCATTAGAACATGTTGCCTGTGGAGTCTTTGCTTGTTTAAGAAGGTATTTGTTCAACAGGCTGAAAGGGGAAATGCTTTTTGTACTATGAAAAAGAAACAGCCAAAATGCCATGTAAAATACACCTGCTTCTTCAGACTTCATTTAGAGTAAAGTTGTTTACTCTAATGCAGCATTTTTCCCTTTATAGAAAGAATCTTCACGAGGAAGACATAGAGAAAAGGAGGATATCAAAATTACAAAGGAGCGAACACCAGAAAGTGAAGAGGAAAATGGGGATTGGGAAACAAATAGAGAAGGTAAGTATAATGAAACTAACTGCTGATGCTTCAAAGTATTATGAGATTACTGTGCTGTATGTAAAGTGCTTAAAAATTTGATTTCTAAGCAGAATACTTTCATGCAGCAGCCATTAATTATTAATTTAAATTTTTTTGGAGGTGAGCAAAGAAGTTATCTAAGTTGGAGTGCTACAATAGTTAAACTACCTTAGTTTAAAAACACTTTTGTACTTTTTTCATTTTGCTATTTTGACTCCTCAGACAAAAAAAAAATTTGGGTTCTCCATGGCTGAATCTTTCACATTTAGATCACTAGTTGAATCCAGGTTGCATCCAAAGTAATTTTGAAACTCATCAGTCTGATAGGGGAGTGTAACTCCTTTGAATTCAGAAGTCAGTAGGTTTTTTTGCATAATTTGTAATGATATGAACTGTCTCATTAACAAAGGCTCCATTACAATAACAACAGTTGAAGGTAGCAATTGAACTATTTATATTCTGAAAACACTTGAAAAATGCTAAGGGTCTTGCATTACCTTCTGTGGTCACTTTTGTATGGGTTGGTGGGGTTTTGGTTTTTTAATACTTACACGGTGATTTCGTGGTCCTTGTTGATAATACTCGTCCCATTACTGTGTCAGCAGTTTTCTTCTTTACTAAGTTTCACTTGAGTCCAAGTTCACCTCACAGTGAAGTTACAGCAGCTTCTAATAAATTGTGGTGTTGCTGTAGTTTTGTGTCAGTGTTTCACAAGTAGTTACAGTATTGCAAGAAAAGATGGCAGTTCTGCTCTCTTCTGAGGTAATTGAGATATAATGAATGTATTTGCAATAAAGTATACTGCAAGTTGTAGGATGGAGCTCCCTGTAAATTTCATTAACTAGGTAGCTTTTCAATACTCTGTGCTATAAGTGTTGCAAATAGTTTTACTGTGTCTTGAGCACAATACGACAATGGAAGAGTAGCCATAATAAATTTTCACTCCTTTGTAGATTTTTTTTTTGCATGATTTAATAAAAATTAATTTATGACGTGTTTCCATGGAAAGTCAAAAAAGTTTGGAACATAAAAACAAGTTCTATATAAACATATAGTATGAATGTCTTAAGTCTTAGTGTTTAAGACTTTCTGCTTGAGAATTAAGCTTTTTTTCAAAGTAGTGATCAATCACTGGTATATGGATGAAGTAGAATTACTGTCTGTTAAGTTCTAGTGAGTACTATATAAGAAGACAGACGGACTGGGAAAGAACCTGTGCTGTTAGGAACTGCACATTTCTCTAAACTGTTCCCATTCATTTATGACACATGAAGGGAATTTGTAGACTTAGTTTAGTTACTGCAAAACCTTTTGTATAGTTCCTGTGTGTAGGAAAGGAGTGAAAGCTAATAACTTTTTAATGAAGTAATTTTTTTTGACACATTTTCCCTAAGTGCTTTTTGAGCATTAGACTTAAATAGCCATAACCAAAACAAGAAATGTCAACAGAGTGAGTAAGCTCAATTTTCAGTAATATTTCGGTTGCAAGGTTGAAAGCATATGATATTAACCAACCACGACTTAATGAAAAAATGAGATTTTTTGAGGGTTTTTTTTATGTGAAAACCGAACAGTAATAATGTTTTAAAAACAGATACAAACTTCTTCAGTGTATATTTATCTGATGAAAGAGTTCATACAGACCTTATTTTAAAATCAATGTGTGATGTAATTAAATAAGTGTATCAATTGATTTGAAGATACTGTATTAAATAAAACCCCCTAGTATCATGCATCAATATTTATATCTCTCTCATGTAAGATTTCCCAGTTAAGTAGTGTTCTACATATTTTTTGTCTTTGTGAAGACACACCATTTTAGGGTTTTTTGTAATTTAAATATAAATAAGTGGTTTACTATGTTTGCCTTGCTACCAGCCTCATAATGGATGAACATCCATGAAAGAAGTTGGATGAACATCCATGAAGTTAAAGAGTTTAACTGCAGGTTGTGTGGAACTAACTCAAGTTATTTCAGGTTTACACACGTAATTGGAGAAGAGATGTGACTTTACTCCATTGATCCATTTGTGCAGTGCTTCAAAGTCATGGAAATGTTTATACTTGGCATCCAGTATACTAAATATTTTTATTTATTTCAAATGAAATTGTTTGCTAATCTGTTCACTTTTTTTTTTTAATAAAGACTCTGATAATGGAGATGTCAATTATGATTACGATCATGAGCTGTCTTTGGAAATGAAGCGCCAAAAGATTCAGAGAGAACTCATGAAATTGGAACAAGAAAACATGGAGAAACGAGAGGAAATAGTAATTAAAAAAGAGGTTTGTATTATGTTAATGTGAAATAAAAAGGACAAGTCATCAGCCACTTCATAGACTTCTAACTGTTTCCTGGAAGATTTAAGCTTCCTGGGCTACAAATGCACTGTTGTGTTACGTGATAATAAATAACTGGCACCTATGTAATTAGTAGGTGACTTAGGTATTAGTCGTGAGTATCTAGTCAATCATCCAGCACAATGACCATGTCTTCTCCTTTGTGAAGTCAGCTGTTAAATAATACGTAGGATTTAATGCATTTTAATATACAAAACTAGTAAGACCTTAAACAGAGAAGACATGTAAAAGAAAACACAAGGCATTTGCCAGTCTCCTTTTCCAGCATGCCTTGTAGTAACAGAGTAGAGTGAGAGAGACAAAGCTGCAAGTGTTAGAAACCCTAAAATTTTGGGAAAGATTAAAAAAAATCCTCTAAGGATATCTTTCTTTTTCAGGTAAATTTGAGTGTTTCTTGTAAGCATACTGATTTTAAACTTTCAATTCCAGCGTTTGTAATGTATTGCAGAGTGTATCACCTTCTCTTCCTCCACGCTTTATCTGTTGTCTTTCTTTTATGGGGTATTTTGCAAACAATGTGGTTAGTTTATTTGAGGTAGAGGTGTACGTGGTAAAGGTCTCAGATATAGACTGTTACTGTATTTGTATATTTGACACATATATCGGCATACAGTTACACTTTGGAGCATCAATATCTTATTGGTTAATTATGTTCTTTTCCTCAAGATTTCTCCAGAGGTGGTTAGATCTAAATTATCACCATCACCACGAAAGTCTAGCAAATCTCCAAAACGAAGATCCAGTCCCAAATCATCCTCTTCAACTAGTAAGAAAGAGAAGAAAGCATCTACTGTATCTTCACCACTTTTGGATCAGCAGAGGTCAGTATGTAGATGCATCTTGCAAGAGAGTGAGAACAGAGAACCACACTAATAATTATTACCAGGATTTTCATAATCAGTGTGTTTTCCACTTTCCTTGCTTTCATTGCCCTTGATTATATAACTTTAGGGGAAGGTCTCTTAATTTTGTATTGTGAATCATCTTATGCAGAAAACTGTTACATGGATGTTGTTGTCAGTTGATTAATTTCTTGGTTTACAAACACATTTTTTTCTTTTTGAATGTCCAGAGTCTCTGGGAGGTGAGGGAGGTGATGAATATAAACCATTAAAAAGTGGGAAGCACTTTCATTTGAAATGCTGCAGCCTCTCTAGACTGAAATGAAATGTTTAAAATTTGAGCAACTGCACATTCTGTTGGTATTGCATATTGCTGTTCAAGAATAATGTTTGACTTCCAAGGCAGAGAATTTCTCAGAATTCAGGAGGGGATAGGAAGTGATGGGTGTGTGGGGGAGGGAAAAATTAAGGATAAGATATGTAAAAACCGCAGGATTTTAACTGTGTGCTGTGCTGCCAAAATCGGTCTCTGAAACCTGTTTTTAAGTTCTTGCTTAGGAAGGCCACAGTACCTTTTGGATCATTGTTTGCAGCTTTTAGATAGGAAGGAAATTACTGAAGCAGTATAACCAGACGTCTGCATTTGCTAAGCAAAAATTCCCTTTAAAATAGGGACAAAACAATTTTATTTCTGCTACAGGAATGTAATACCAGCATGTGCTGGTATGGTACTGACATTCAGTATACAATGAGACCTAGTTGATAGGATTTATATTAGGGGTTTATATTAGGGGTAGATTTTATGAAAAATATACTATTTTCATAAAAATATTTTTCATATTTGAATACGCATCTCACTATTTCATATTGTGAGATGCGTATTCAAAAATATTTGGATGCTTTATCCTGTGTTGACATTAAATTGAACACAAAATTACTTGAACACCACGTATTATGTGGTTGGGGTATTGCATTGCAGAAATGGGAGACTAAACAGACAAGGTAGTCTACTGAGTTTTTGTTCTCTAATGTGTGCAGTTCATGTAAGGGTATTTTGTCTTTGAAAATTGGTTCTGTCTGAATGGGAGCAATTCAGCAATTCCTATCTTTGTTCACTTGCTTCAGAAGTAAAGACTATACATGGAAGAGGTCAACGTAAATTTTTACCATCACTATTCACTCTCCAGTCAAGTACAGCTATTGAACGCTGCTTGCTAATGGAGTTGGTGAATCCTATCCAAAAGCTTCAAGGCCTTCTATGTTATAAGTTTCCTGCCAACATCTGAGAAATCATTGTTTGAAATAGTTGTCAGTTCTTTATTTTTTAACTCCTTCACTCTGTTAATTTATCTCTAGGAGTTCTAAAAGTAACCAAAGTAAAAAGAAAGGTCCTCGTACCCCTAGTCCTCCTCCTCCAGTACAAGAGGAAACTCCCCTAGGGAAAAAACACAAAGAAAAACATAAAGCGAAAGAACGTTCAGAAGAAAAGGCAAGGGAGGTGAAAGAGAGAGGGCGTGACTTTGAAAGGCACAAGGAGAAAAAAGAGAAGCAGAGGTAAGTTATGTTGCATTATTAGCTTTTAATGTAACGTAAACCTTGCTTTTAAAGCTATCTTTTACAGAACACTGAATAATACGGGAGTTATACCTGTTTTGCCAACAACATTTTAGTACTCTAAGTGTTTTAAGTGCATTATGTAGATGAATTGATAGACTATAACTAACAGATGGGTAGATATTAATTACATAACATAGTAAGTTTGTAAAATGCCCTTTTGAAAGATTCATTACGTCTCAGGAAGTTGGACCTTCACCAGTGGAGCGGGTCATTTGCCAAAATCTTTATCAAAGTCATCCACTTGTCTGATTGCCTACTTTTCTGAAATCTTAGAGGATTATTATCTTTATAAATTGGCAGTGGTATGTTTAAACTCTCCGTAATCTTCAGTAGGTTAAAGCATTCCTGAAGTAGTCAAAGACTGCTGGGATTTTATAATTGCTTCACTTTTGCATATGTACATATTTATATATTAACAAAAATGGTGGACTGCTATGACTATTCCTATAATTTTCTGAAGCATAAGCATCCATTTAAGGTGAAAAATAAATAATCTGCATTTTTAAGTCTTGTGTTTTCTTGATGAAAATAGGGTACATGTTTGTAAGTCTTACTTTGTAACTGACGTAGCAAAGAGTGGATGAAAAGTGAATTTTGTATTTTTAATTGATTAAATAAATTATACTATATTTACTTTAAAGTATCTTATTTCCCTCATGCTTGCACACTCCATTACTGGAAGGAAGTCGCAGGCAGTAGAAAAGAACATTCTAGGATTGGTGTGCTTGGCTTGTCACTGTATTATAATCAGGTATTGCTGCGGTGACTACAGCCTTTTGTTTCAGTATTGGATTTTTGTCTTTTTTTTCCCCTACATAATAGAAATGAAGTAGTAATGTCAAATCTGCCTGAAGTAGAGTGAGTGAAATAGTTGAAGGTTCTGACAGATTGCTTTCATTCATTTGCAGCTGGGATTAGCCTTTAAAAATGAGAGTGAGATTGAGGCTTCTCAAAGTTCCAATATTACAGAAATTTTTAAATAAGGTAGCAATATATTTCTCCATTGATGGAAGTTCTATTTCACTGTTACGTGAAATATTAGGTAAAATTACAAGAAGATATTTTTGGTTTTACCATATTCTAGTTTTATATTTCACAGTCCAGAATAACAAGAAATTTAGTGCATATTTTGCCTTCTTGAGTTTTGCTAGCTTAAGTTAATTTCATATGTGAAATTATAGATGGAACAAATGATTCTGTAACATAGTTCTTGATAGCGCAGTCACGAATTCTGTCTTGGAGGTGTTTGTGGTTTCTCAGAAATGTACTAATGCCATATTACACCTGTTAAACAAGCTGCTGTTTATGTTTCCCAGGGATCCCTCTGAAAGTTCCCGTAGACAGAAGCGTTCTCCTAGTCCTGCAGATCATTCTGGCAGTAATTCTTCCCCTTCCAGGGAGTATTCACCGCCTGCTGCAAGGCGAAGGCAAACCTCCCGAGCTCCAGCCAAGTCAACCACTCACAAACATAACTTCTCACCCTCTCGCAGGTGGGAGGTCAATTGCATGGATTTTATTACACTTAGTACTAGTTTGGAGACTTCCTCTGTTGGTTTGACTACTTGTTTATACGTGTCTGTTGTGAATATGTTTGTGCCTCAAACACTTGAACTCTGAGACTAGGGTTTTTTTGCCAAGTTACTACACTGAGGGTACCTGTCATGTCAAGAACACAAGTCATGGTGTGGGCTTCTATTTATGAGTTCTTCTCAAATGTTTTGTCTTCAGGTAAAATCTCAGAAGTCTGATATGAGATGGAGTCTACCTGTGATTCTTTGGGAACTTTTTTTTCCCTGCACCATCCCCCTGGCTCTTCATATGTTTCTTGAGAAGCAGGCACAACTGGCTGAACAGTACAATATGAAGCTTCTTGCAGGAAGCTTTAAGGAAGATATCATGCTGCTAGTTCTAGGGACTTCAGAAAAAATTATTTACCACCCAATAAAAAGAATGGAGCAGGCTCCCTATTTTGGTCTGAAGAGTGTTAGCTTAGGTTTAGAATGGCAATGCTAAATACTACTATAGTCCTATGTTTGAATAATAGAAAGGAAGACATTCTTGCTTTCTGCTCTTCTGTTGAAGGGTGGGGGAGAAGCTCCAGATGTCCTATATATCTGTGTGCAGATAAAACAGGCAAAATAAAACCCATCCATTAAGCAATCCTAAAGAGTTGTAAGCAGGCTGTTTTGCTGCTGTGGTGACCCAATTCAGCTGGAACAACACTGAGTTGTTTTAAGCTAGATGTCACTGGTGGACATTTTCTATAATTGGATTCTTTATAGGGAAGACAGTAGAGCAGCCCATTCCCCCTGCAACTGGCAGTAATACAGAGTCTGAAAAATACCTCTTCAGTACTCTTTGCTCTGCTTTTTTGCTAACTCCAGGGTCTAACTGACTTACTCCACTGTCCTGTTTTCATCTGGGATAGAGTTAATTTTCATCCTGGTAGCTGCTTACAGTGCTGTATTTTGGATTTAGCATGAGAATAATAAACACACCAATGTTTTATTTGTTGCTAAGTAGTGCTCACTCTTCAGTTCCCCATGCCCTGCCAGTAAGCAGATGCACAAAACACGGGTGGGGATCATGGCCAAGACAGCTGACCTGAACTGGCCAAAAAGATATTCCTTACCGTAGAGTGTCATGGTCAGTATATGAACTGGAGGGAGTTGGTCAGTGCCAATCACTGCTCAGGGATGGACTGGGCATCAGTTCTGGTGGGCAAATGTATTTTGCATCACATTTTCTCTTGGATTTTGTTCTTCTCTCTCTTTTTCTTAACTCCCCAATA
>NW_016690228.1:1428146-1535213 GCF_001604755.1 Lepidothrix coronata | reverse complement strand
GAGACTACTGTTGCTTTCAAAAAAAATTCAGTGCTGTTGTAAACAAAAATTCCTCTTAGTAGCACTGTAAAAGTTATCTGCCTAATTTTACCATGACCTCCAAAAAGTATTTAATATTGAAGAAAACAGCGGTTCTTGATTTGGGGAGGGGGGGGAAATAATGGGGTTTTTTTCTGACTCCTCCCTCTCTTCCCCAGGAAAGCATTCTGGTAGCTATGTAATATAATTTTGATTGGACAAATTGTTCTTGAATATTAAATAATAATAATTTAAAGATAAGCATATTTTGGAGGTGTATCCATGGCAACCTAGAGGGAAAACTGGTTTGATGTTTTGTAGAAACATCAGAGGGTAGAGAATAGGCAAATTATTTTAATTGCTTTTTCGTATGGTATGTTAAGAACCTATCAAGTCAAATTATTACACTCATGCCTGTTCTAACTCTTTCTTGCAGATCTGCTTCCCCGTCAGGTCAGCATCATTCTCCCATATCCTCCAGACATCATTCCTCTTCATCACAGTCAGGTTCCTCTGTTCAAAGACATTCTCCTTCCCCACACCGCAAAAGAACTCCTTCTCCATCCTATCAAAGGACAACTTCCCCACCTGCAAGGCGATCATCTTCTCCCTATCCCCCACATTCTTCCTCCCCACCTCAGAGGAAGCGAAGTCCTTCAAGACACCGATCTCCTGGAAGAGAAAAGGGAAGACATGATCGTGATCGGACTTCACAGTCTCATGATAGGCGCCACGAAAGGCGGGATGGTATGAATAAAAAATGACACTTCAGAATAATTTTTATTTGTTGGTAAATTGCATTTTGAAATTCGATTTTCAAATCATTAAAAATTATTTGCCTGCACCCATCCCAATGTCTAGGGGTGAAGAAAATACCGACTGTATTTACTCTTCCTATGCTGTTGGTGCTGTTTTCAGGGACAGTGCATAGGAGTATTCCTGATAGGACTGCTTATGTAGGCTAGACTGATTGTAAAGATACTGTAGGTGTATATCTAGGTCGTTCTTAGGTAGTGCAGTGATGGTGTCAGTTTGGTAAGTAGTTTTCTCAGCAGGATACTCATAAGTAACTATTACTCTTTTCTGTGAGGTTCCCAAATCCAGTCCTCACTGATTGCTCTGTCTGTTGTCTTTTTAATTGACATTAAATGAGGTGCGTGCAAAGAAACAGTCATTCCCTCGAGAAATCTGTAGAACTGGTGGAGCAATATGTGATGAGCAAACATGCTGTTTCTCTCAGGAGACACATTACAAAGAGTACATATGTCAGCTTTATTTTATACTGGCTTATCTTGCTGTAGTAGTAGTATTATAAATATGTAATTACAAAAAAACCAAACAAACTTTAGCAGGGCATTGAGGCCTTGCAAGTGGTCTAAATACAGCACAAATTTTCTGGAAGCGTGTGTAGAAAATGAGAGGAACCTCTGATTGGAAAAGTAATGATCCTACCTTAAAGTTTTTTAAATGTGCTTACTCTTTAGTATGTTTAGATTTTTTTTAATTACACTCACTGTCTTTTGAACAGTCAGATATTTGTAGAGATTTGTATTCACAGTAAGATCTTTAAAGCTTACTGATTGTGTAGATAGATTTCTAACACGATCTTCTCTGATTTACATATTAATTTTGATTCACTGTGTGTGATAAGTATTTTTTACTGTATTATTTTAGTGTTGCATGCTAAATTTTTGCTTGCTCTGATCAAGCTAGATGTATAACATTCTTTTAAACATTTTACAGAAACTAGAGGGAAAAGAGAAAAAGAAAGAGAAACAAGAGATGACCGTGATTATGACCAAGAGCAGAGTACCTCCAGGGATCATAGAGATGACAGAGAGTCTCGTGATGGAAGAGATCGGAGGGACACAAGAGACAACAGAGATCGGAGGGAGCCAAGGGAATCCAGAGATACTCGAGACTCCAGAGATACGAGGGATTATAGCAGAGATACCAAAGACAGTCGTGATCAGAGAGACTCACGCTCCACACGGGATTCCCATGACTACAGAGACAGAGAGAGTCGTGATGCCCATAAGAAGGATGACCAGTATCAAGAGGACTTGCGCAGCTATGGAAGATCCCATGGCAGAGAGGAGAGCTCTCGTGCTGAAACAAGGAATGATTCCAGAAGTGAGTCCAGAAATGAGAGCAGAAGTGATAGAACTGGCAGAAGTCGAGGCAGAGGGCCAGAATTATCTGACAAAGGTATTGTATAATTTTAAAAATTCACGTGTCCCTATCATTAGAGATTGAATATTTGCATTCATACTGCCTTTTTAATATTTGCTATAGAAGCCAGATAGTCCAAGCTTTCAAAATTATATTCAACTCTATTGCTGTTAAATTAAAAGTACTGTTGAAATTATAGCACTTCTGTGTTCTCCATTCATTAAAGTAGCATAACATGGATTTTCTGCCATGCCATTTTAAAACAAACCCTAACCCTTACACCACTCTAATGTTTCTGCAGCCCTGAGTTTTCCCCTGGGTAGTGAGGTTTTTGTCTTCTTTCAAAAGCAACCACATGTCTTAATACCTGAAAACCATCTTTCACACGCACCCATGTCTCTCCGCCACACCCCTCTGTCCCTGCTTGATTTATCCCCCGAAAAATGGGATTTTAATCTTTGGCAATGTTTTTACAAGTCTGATGCACTTTAAAAAATAGTTTCGCTTACCACCTTTTAATCATTCTGTAATACATTTTGCTTTTTCAGGCTTATTGTGACATTTTCATGAGGGAGATGGCATGCAATTTTTACAGGAAAAGAGATCTCTGCTTTCTCTGATTATTCTTGCTGTGCTATCTGCAAGCTTACATCCTACTCAGAATAAATGTGAACTGGCTTTTGGACTGTTATATTTCTAGTCAGGAGACTTTGTACTATGACTAGGGGCTGGTGATTTAGAAAGTCTTGATTTTGCAGTTTGAAAATAAGAACTTTACGATTAAAACATGAAATTTGATTTCTTGGTTAAGTAGAATTTGACGCTACAATCCCTGTCCATGAACTGCTAATTCAAGTTTATTAGATATTATTGCTTTGGTTGGTATAAATATCAGTGGATTTCCTTACATGTGGAAGCTCATGTTTTATGTTGCTACATCTCTATTAGGAAGTCGAGGGACTAGAGGATCCCAGGTTGATGGTCACAGCAGTAGTGGAAACTACCATGACAGCTGGGAATCAAGGAGTAGCTATGCTGATCGGGATCGCTATGACAGTCGAGATCAAGCAAGGGATTCCTCCTTTGAAAGAAGACATAGTGAAAGGGATAGGCGTGACAACAGAGAAAGAGGTATTCTAATATACATTTTTACATGTACATGTGTAGTCAAATGTATATGTATACATGTGTATGTTTCTCTCTCCCTCCTTTTTCCTTTCTTGTTCTTTCTCCACATCACCGACTCATAAATAACTCATTTGACAGCATACACCGACACTAGTCCTGTTCTTGATATGTTAACTTCTGTAGTAAGATCTTCCATTGGCAATGTGTGCATGAATACTGTGTCCTTTCTCCGGATGGCTGGATTTTGGAACCGTCTGTGATTATTCATCCAAGTAGTCTTTAAACAAACTATACTTCTTCAAGGAATTTCATTGCTTTGAATGGGTTGTGTTTCCCTTTGGGGGGAAAAATATAGAGAGCTTGAATTGAAAATTTATTGTCTTCTTCCTTAAAAATTTAGACCACTTCTGTAAGAGTAAATCCTTCACAGAATTGCAGTTCAAGACACAGTTTCCATAATTAGACCACAGTTCTAACATTCGTCATTCCGAGAAAAATTGAGATAGATTTGGATGGTACTTAGTTCTCTGATATGTAAAGAATCTTTTTAGTGTGATTTTAAAATGCAAACTTGCAAAGTTGAGCTGTCTTTTTTCAACTAGGGCAAATATGTAAGTGTTCCAAACAACCACTGAAACAGCACTTCAAAAAGTGAAGTCATGTAAGAAGTGCTGACTGTGCACATCTAATTGTCTAATACACTTGCAATATTTGATTCATATAAGACTTTTATATAGATGTTTTTTCAACAAAACTGACATAATGAATAAGAGTTACAGGACTTCTTTATAAAATCTAATACTTAGTATGCACAGTAAATCATGTTACAATGTTATAGGCACCATTAAAAGAATGTGAAACCTGTTCAACGAACCGACTGCATGGATTGATGATTTCCCTTTTTAAAAAAGAAGTGTTATATCCATGGCAGAAATGTCACTCAAGTTGGCTTTTAATTTTACCTGGTAACAGGGGAGCACTAAATCATTGTTAATTCACTCAGAGATTAAAATTGATTACACCAATGGAAATGCACACTTTATTGATTTAGTACTGTCCAGACTCCTCCTATTCCTGCCTGGTTGACATTGTCTCAGTTTACTGCAAAGTGCACTCTCAGCCTCAGAGTAATGGACCGAAAAATATCAACGTCATTCATGCCATTTTTTGCTCTTTTGTAAAGTGCTCTTAATATATATTGTAGGAAAATAGTTTCACTGATTTGTTGTGGCTCAAATACTACTAACCTGAGCATAGAAATTACTATGAAGTGGGCAAAACTTATAGAAAAACTCAAAAAATATCCAAAATGTAATTAATAATATATAGGTAAGTCTGTGGAGAGTAAGTACAATTAGATTGCACTGTCCTTCTGGATCAGTAATTTTCTACATCTGTTTAGTTTTCCCTTTTTTTGCAGACCAGAGGGCAAGCTCACCGGTACGACATCAAGGACGAAGTGATGATCTCGAGCGGGATGAAAGAAGAGAAGAGCGAAGGGTGGATCGTTCTGATGATAGGAGAGATGAAAGGGCCCGGGAGAGAGAGCGAGAAAGGGAGAGGGACCGAGAAAGGGAAAGAGAAAGAGACCGGGAAAGAGAAAGGGAGAAAGAAAGAGAGTTGGAACGGGATCGTGCTCGGGAACGGGAGAGGGAGAGAGAGCGGGACAAAGACAGGGATCGTGAGCGGGACCGAGACAGGGACCATGACAGGGAAAGGGAACGAGAGAGGGAGAGGGAGAAGGAGCGGGAGCGGGAGCGTGAGGAACGCGAAAGGGAGCGAGAACGAGAAAGAGATCGGGAGCGGGAACGCGAAAGGGAGAGAGGTCGAGACAGAGATAAAGAAAGAGACCGCCAAAGAGACTGGGATGACAAGGAAAAAGGAAGGGAAGACCGCAGGGATAAGAGAGAAGATATCCGAGAAGAAAGAAGCTCAAGAGATGTCCATGAGGAAAGAAAATCCAAGTGAGTGGATCTAAGCATTACTTCAGTCAAAGGAGAAAAAAAAAGGGCAGTCTTTTACTGTTGAATTCTTTAAGTTAGTAAACAGGGGAGAGTCATAAGGAAGAAAACATCCTGTTTATGCAGAGGCCTGGTCTGGAGCCATGTCTCCCCTGCATCTGCGTGGCACATACTGGTGGCCCCCAAATCAGTACTATGCTGGTGAAGTCAGTCTGATGTTTTGTTAGTGCTGAATCATGGAGCTACTCAGGAGCTAACAATGGTGGCAGACGATGTCATTTTCCCTTCCAAGTCTGCTTGCATGGTCTTGTCTCTAGTAATGCTTGCATTCTTGGAAACATAATAGAAGACTGTGGTACCTTTTGAAGCCTGAAAGTCAAATAGCAGCTAACTAGGTCAGGGTTTGTGACTTCATTCATCAAATTTCTGTGGAACATGCATTACCCTTTGCACTACTATATTTTCAATACCAGAAGGCTACCAGTGAAGGCCTGAACAATATCCCAGGTTCATGTGTGGTGCTTCCTTTAAGTGTGTAGCACTGATTTGCTTTTTGCTTTTTTTTGATTTAGTGCAATAAAATTCTCATTGTTCCATCAGTAATGAGCAAAACAGTGTTGCCCTTGTGATTGCTTTGCTTGGAAATAAGTAGTAGCTTTTGTATGAGGGAACTGTGGATTCCTATAAATAATCTAATATGGATTCTCCCTCATTCCACGGGGGGATGAAGTAAGCAAGCACCTGGGTGGGGACTTAGTTTCCTGCTGGGGTCAGCTTGCTGCAAGGATTATTGCCGCAGGAAAAATTGACCTTTATAGTCTTTTGTAACTTTTTGGCAAAAAGGTAGTCGCCTTAAATCATTGAATTTTGGTTTAAGGTGTCTTACACTATGCTCAAAAAACTGATCATACTTTCAGTTTTGGAATAATAGCTTAAAAAACTACAAAACTTCCTGGCATCTTTAAATGTATTGTCTTCTGTATGAGGTGCTTAGACTTCAGGGATTGTATTGATGATAAATTCAGAGATTCCTGAAGAACTTTGATGGTACATATTTGTTCTGCAGGAAGCGTCACAGAAACGAAAGCAGTCCAAGTCCTCGTCAGTCACCCAAACGTCGCCGTGATCACTCTCCTGATAGCGATGCTTACAACAGTGGAGATGATAAAAGTAAGTGGGAGTGGGCTGTCTCTGCAGCTGGATCCAGCTTACCCTGTGTCTATGGAAAATAACTTGCAATCTGAAATAGAAAAACACGGGGAAAGTTTTTGTAAGTGTCCTCCCCGTATTTTTATGAGCACTGCCATTTGTCTGAATCCTTGTTTGTCTTTTATTTTGTCACTGTGTGTTGTGTCTGTCAGGTGATAGTGTCTTCCACATCTGCTGTTTAAGATGCATGTTTACCAAAATGGAAATAGCCTGTTACTGCTGCAGCAGTAGAAAAAATTTAGGAAATCTAACTGAAGTAATGGATTATATGTTTTAATTGACACTTTATTTGGCATGCAGAAGATACCAAATGCTCACACTTTCTCCTTCCTAAACAATAGAAGTACATTCTTTTTCACGTTTTGTAGATGAAAAGCACAGACTGCTGAGCCAGGTTGTGCGGCCACAGGAATCCCGGTCACTGAGCCCGTCTCATGTTACAGAAGAGCGGCAGAGTCGCTGGAAAGAAGAAGAGCGAAAATCGGACAGAAAGGAAAGTTCCCGGCGTTATGAAGAACCGGAGTTTAAAGAGAGGGTTTCTTCAACAGATAAGCAAAGAGAGCAACCAGATGCTTCAGAAGGCTCCCGGTCCAGGGTTCAGGAAAATCTTGGACACCGTCCCTCTGAAGAAAGAGATGCTTCTGATAGAATGCATGATGACAGCAAGAAGAAGTCTAAGGTACAGAAAAAGGCCACAAAGAAGAAGAAAGATGATGACAGTGGGGTGGAAAGGTATGCTAATGAATCGACAACTGAGGAAAGCCAGGTCTTTTCACCCAAGAAAGGTCAAAAAAGGAAAAATGTAGAGAAAAAGCGGAAGAGATCCAAGGGTGATTCTGAAGTTTCTGATGAAGAAATTGTTCCACACCATAAAAAGAAAAAAGGCCCAAGAACTCCTCCTGTAACTAAAGATGAATTGGTTGAAGCACCACCTGAGAAAGCTGTGGCAGAAGTCCCCACAAAAAGAGAAGATACAACATTTAGTGACTGGTCAGATGAAGATGTTCCTGAACGTGGTGATATTGTTGTTCCAGAAAGAAGCACTGATGATTCCCATAGAAAAAGTCACAGGACAAGGGGAGAAAAGGTGGAAGCCCCTCATGTTACTATAGAGGATGGACCACACCGTAAACCTGTGGATCAGAAGCGCAGCAGCAGCCTTGGTAGTAATCGGAGCCATGCCTCGAGCAGACTTAGATCCCCTTCCAATGAGTCAGCACATCGCAGTGGAGATGACCAGACTGGACGGAAGAGGATCCTACACAGTAGCTCTAGAGACAGGGATAGGGACAGGGACAGAGAGAAGAAAAGCTTAGAAATCACTGAACGGAAGTCCAGAATCGATCAGTTGAAACGAGGGGAACCCAGTCGCAGCACATCTTCAGGTAAAAAGATACGTTTTAGTGAGACTGACTGTCATTCTGTGTACAAATCCCAGATCATTCTTGCATGGCTCTAATTAGCGTGACAGGAGAGGGAGGTGCCATTCACTGTAAAACTGAATGAATTAAGAGTCCTGCAAGTGTTACCACACTTGAGAAGCTGATCCTCAGCGGGCAGGATTACCATTTTGTTTATACCAAAACATTGACTCGGATTCAGTTCATTCTGTCTGGGGAATAAAGTAATTTGTAAGACAAAAAACCTCATGGAAAGAAAAAATGCTTGTGCTAACAGAACACTGAGGTAGTTTTATCATCTAAATTATGTGCTTAAATTCATTATTAGCATTACCTTTTATATGGAAATTCCTGAAATTATGCAAAATTAGGTAAATCTGTCGTGGTTCTTTTTAGGCATACTTTCAATGCACATGGAAATCATCTTTGTCCCAAATCAAAATAATGACAGTTGACTTGTTTTATTTGTGCACTTCATGTATAAAAAAATAGGTAAAATATTTTAAAATTTAAACAGCATCACTAGGGAAATATCTTCCTCCTAAAGCATTTCTACTCTCTGTTCTCCTCATGGTTACATGCCTGAAATTATTTTTCTGAATTCATCATTTGCTAACTAAGGCATTCTTAGCTTTTAGAAAACTTGTTTTGAAAAATATGAACTTTGAGGTGATTCTTTTTTTTTCCCTTGCCTAAATTTCTGAGTTAAGATTGTGTACCTTCAGTTTGGCTTCTGTCATAGTTAAAAGTAGCCACTGCAATTGTTTTTTAGAACTGGGAGAAGTTACCTCATGTTTAAGTGATTCTAAATCTATAGGGAGTTTGAAAGCATTATTTGTTTGAAGATGATGCTTTTGAGAAATATACTTTCATACTTGAATATTTAAAATGTTTTGGGTAGTAAAATTACATTTATGTGTCATAGTCATGCTTATATTGAAATATTTTATCCAGATCGTCAAGATTCAAGAAGCCACAGTTCAAGAAGAAGTTCTCCTGAATCAGATCGTCAAGTCCATTCCAGATCTGGGTCCTTTGATAGCAGGGAAAGGCTTCAGGACCGAGATCGACATGACCATGATCGAGAACGAGAGAGAGACAGGAGAGAGGGAAGACAGAGAGACTGGGACCGAGATGTTGACAAAGACTGGCCAAGGAGCCGGGAACGAGAGAGACTCAGAGAGCGAGAGAGGGATAGGGAGAAAAGACGGGAGCTGGAGAGAGAGAGAGACAGACAACTACCTGATACTGCTGAAAGAGAGAGAGAGAGAACTCTTGACATCTCTTCTCAAAAGGAATCAACAAAGCATAGTGAAACAAAACTGGACAGAGATCATGAAAAGGAGTTTGATGGAGTTTGTCGGGATTCAGCAGCTTCAGAGAAGGAAAAAGCAGACAAGGATTTAGGACCTTTACAAGGTTTTGAAGATGGAAATGAGGCCGAAAAGGTAGAGAGTTTAGAAGGTGAGATATTCTGGGAAAAAACCCAGGCTGACAAATATTTTATTCTTTCTCTGTTAGCATTGTGCTGAACTGAGCTATATCAGAATAATTTTCTACTCAAAGTTTTGTTGGCTCCAGCTTCTCTACTGTGGAAGCAGACACAATAAGAGAAATCTGATGAGCATCTTCCATAGTGTTAATTGTTGTTAGTGTTGTCTGTTAATTTCTAAAGAAGTCTTGAGGAAAAGAAGCATAAGTTATCTAAGATATAATTTCACCAAGGTGTAATGTTTCTGAATAGGCAGTTTGCTGAAGGATAACATGAACATTTGATTGCCTGGTTATGTCATTGTAAGATCTATTTCTTATTTTGGAAGCGATAGGTAATGAGTGAAGGGAAAAAAAAAAGTGTCGACTTGGAACTGTTCTTTGGGGCTTTTTTCTGCAGAACCCTATTATCATAGAAATGGTTGTCTGATTAGTAGGTGAAACATATGTATGGTGTGGCACAACAGTCCAAAAATAGCTTTCCTGAGGTAAATGTGGCTTCATTTTGCTGGCCGTACTGATCCTGGGGAAGATGAGTTTAGGATTGACAAATAAAGTAAGGGGCAAACAACTGACAGACTTTAAGAGTTTGTCACATGGATTAGAAACTTGAGCTTTGCTGGATAGGAAGTTGGGAAGTACTTCTAACCCATATCAACAAGAAAGAAATGAGTCTAAACCCAGAGTAACTGGTGTTATGGTATGGTTATGCTAATTGTGTTTGCATTCTTAATAAGAATTATCTGTAGTGTTAATTGTTAATTTGGGCAGTTAAATGCTGTCTCAAGAGGATGATGAGAAATATTTGTTACTTGTGTCCCCTTTATGCTTACTCACAAAGTGGTCATTAGGGTTGACCAGTACAATAGAGAAAATTCCATTTATGGAGATTATCTGTGAAGTGGAAGCACTTGACAAAGATCATATTTAGAGTGAGCCTCAAAAGATCTGCTCTGTCTTGCTATAATAGACAGATCAATTATTTTTAAGCTAGAGGAAAGGAGTGGTACATGAGTAAATCTGAGAGTACAGTGTGGTAGCTTCAGAAAAGAGATAATGAAAGGCTATTCTTAGATACATTACCTGTTTCCAAGAGGGCACCTGTAACTAAACAGGCTGTGGATGTTAAATGTGTTCTTAGGTTCAGCCTTTCAGCAGACTTCTGAGTATTTTAGTGTGTATTCTTTTGTCTGTTTTTCAAAGATTGTGTTATAAATTCTCTGAAAATTATCATCTGTGGGAAGTTATGGTATATTTAGGATTTTTTTTTTTTAGAAAAATATCTCTTGTAAAATATGAGATGGCATTCTATTTTATTAAAACATGCTATATATAGCATGTTTATGATTTTCTAAGGTTTAGTGTATTTCATTGTCTTTCATTAGTTTGTAACTCCTGTTTACATGGTTCCTTTTAGCTGAGTAGTGTGTTGAGTGTTTAACGCAGAATTATTATGAAAGTATATCTCCACAAGAGTGGTAAAAGTAATGATAGGATTATAGTCCAGAAATTATCAAGCTTTGACTCAAAGTTAAAATTTTTATGTATTTTACAATTATGAATTATTATTTTTAATTGCTTAATACACCAAATTTTTTAATGGGTCCAAACAGGTGGTACTGGTGAGCTGGTGTATCTGGTAGATCGGTGTGGTTGCAGAAGGTGGATCATACAGGCAGTGAATATTTCAAGTTGTAAGACACAAATTGAAATCTGGTGCAGAACACCTTACTTTCCTTTCTAAAAAGGAAAATCTTGTTAGAAAACTAAATACAATTTCCAAGTCTGATAATGTTAAGGAGGTATCTGGTATTTACTTGGATGAATTACTGTAGTATATATTCTAACAAAATGCATCAGGATATAATAAAATTATTGTAATGTTTTGAACCTTAATGTGTTTGCTCTAGGAATGGGCTTAAATAATGAGTAAGATGCTATATGCTTCCTCCAAGCCATTACCAGGTGGTCTGAGTAGTTAATTTATGCTCTGCTAGCATGTATTTTATTTGCTTTTTCCATGCTGATTTTTAGGTTAATTGAGGTGATTTTATTTTTTTCTTCTCCCTCTGTAGCTTTTATGAAGGCAAGCCAAAAAAAAATGAGGGGGGAACTTAAAATGGAAGCAGGTTCCCTTCTGGCTAAGGGAGCTGGAAGATATTAGAATAGTAATCCACAGGGGAGGATCCTCGTAATTTCTGTCCAGTTTGTGTGGCACAACTCATTGCCAGTACCGTGGTGCAGAACCATAGGAAAGCCTGAGTTTAGAACAGTAGGATTTTTGAATGCTTGAGTCAGATCTTTCAGTCTTGGAGGTGACAGAATTCCTTCAGATGTTCCTTTCGTGAAAGGCAAAATACAATGTTTGAGTGTCTTGTGTTCACAAGTCTTAAGGAACGTTTCCACGTACAGCACTGGTATCTGTAATACGCATATCCTGTCTGGATGGGTGGGAGGGTAACAACAACTAGAGGAAGTTGACATGGCTTAAAAGCTCTTTTTGTGACTGCCGCAAAGAGTCTAAAAACTCTGCATGATTTTTTCATTCAGGATATCTATTACCTTTTTGTAAAAGTTTGGAGTTTTGTTACTTCTCCTTGAGCCTTGGGACTGAATCTTGAATTTAGATTAATGTGCAAAAGCACCTAAAGACTTTGTGGCACTAACTTAGATTTATATTGTAAATTACGTGTCAGATACCAGATAATCAACATGTTTCTTGTGAATATGACCATCTGTGTGCAGTTTGACTAGTACTGCACCAAAAAAAAATGACTGATGTACGTAAAATTCAAACTGCCACATTGTGTATGGGAGAAATAACTTCTGTGAGTTAATGCCTGGTTTTATGTTGAATATACTTGTCCCTAAAAGCTAACAGTTTAGTTTATTAAACCTTTTTTGTCTTCAGGCAGCTTAAAGTGTGTTTAGAAAACAAATATGATTGCTTTAAAGTGACAGTATGTATCTGTCTCTGTAGGAGGAGAGGATGAAACAAAGACTAATGATGTACAGTCACTGGGTTCTGGTGCTGGAGAATATGAGCCAATCAGTGATGATGAACTGGATGAAATTCTGGCAGGTGATGCTGAAAAGCGTGAGGATCAACAGGAGGATGAGAAGATGCCTGGTAAAAGTATATCAACCCCCCTTTATGATTATTTGAATATAAAGAATAGATCAGTTTGTATATAATGCTGTTGTGGTGTTGACAGTATTTCTGAAACAGGAGTGCAGTTTATGATCAGATTCTATCTGTGCTTCAGTGTTTTCCAAATGGATCGGGAAGCATGGGATCTTCTAATTGTCTTAAGTTCAGTTGGGTAATCTGGGCTGTATGATCAGTGTTTGTATTTTCTATGATAAATGTACTAGAGAAACACAATAAATAGTATATCTTTCTTTTGAAAAAAAAAAAAATCCAGCATCCAGAGTTGAAATAGTAACTAGTTTTTTAAGCATTTAATTTCAGTCTGTTTTAGCATGTTTAGTTGTACTGTAACTTTTGTGAATGTGTCAGTGATATGTCCAAATCTGCAGGCTAAGCAGGGTCTGAGCAGCCTTTCGCACAGGGATTACAATAAAAATTAAGCAGATGTTAGTGGTAGTTTGCTTGGTTTGGTTTTTTAATCCACAAAGCTTTATATTTTTATGCTCCTTTTTTCCACCTAAGTGAGTTTTGGCATTTTTACCTTCAGAGTCCAAGAGAACTAAAACAATGTTCATCCAATACTTATTTGTTTTAGGAGGCAGTGATGTACACAGCATATGAAATGAATCAAATGTGATAACTTATTCTCTGTCAATGTCTTTGCAGATCCAGTGGATGTTATAGATGTAGATTGGTCCAGTCTTATGCCAAAGCAGCCAAAAGAACCACGTGAGCCTGGAGCTGCTCTCTTAAAATTTACACCAGGTGCTGTTATGTTGAGAGTTGGCATTTCCAAGCGATTGGCAGGACCAGAGCTCTTCACCAAAATAAAAGAGACTTGCCAGAGAGTGTTAGAAAAACCTAAAGGTAATTTCTGCAGGGATTAAACTGTCTTTTGTGCTTAGTGAAAAAGTCCTAATGAAATGTGCGTTAGTTCATTATTTTAGGTTTCAGAGACTATAGAAAGTGTATAATGAGTATTATGTGAAAATTATGGGATGTAGTACAGCAGCATGTCAGTCAAATTAGTGTTTTCATTCCAGCAGTGATGAGGAAGTCTAGACTAATAACCAAAACAAAAAAATTTTATCTTAGCGGAATATTCTTTTTGTGAGACCATTCGTGCTTTCCAGCCCAAAGTGTATCAGTAGTGTTTTAGAGAGCTAAATATCTTTTTCAGTGAACCAGTAGTAATGTCACAAAAAAGAGATAAGATTTCTTATTTTCTCTTAAGGTCTACTGCCCGTCATCTTATTTTTATTCTGAGGATCCTCTCTAGAATTCATAGATAGGAGTTTTGGGGTCAGAATGAAGGCACTAAGTGAAATTTTTATATTATACCTCTGCTAGAAGTAGGAAGTTCAATACACAGGTTTGGAATTTGGACAAAGTGTGTTGTAAGACATGCATAATAGATGGGATGGGCAGGAACTGTATCAGTGCTGTTTACTGCAGTGCTGTAGTGTAAGCAGGGCTTTTGCATGAGAAAGAATATTGATTTTTCTCTTTGCGTCACAGGAAACAGTTGAGCTGCTTGCAACAAATTGCATGGTAGAATGGTTGTTTTAGGGCTATGAAATATTTGCTTTCTCTAAGATCTCTGCAAATTATTGCATGATTTAAATGTTAGAAAATTATGGCTTGTAAATAATAGTATCTATGGAGCTCATGTTCTTTTTGGTTTTTTTACTCTGTATATTGTAGTTCTTAATTTGAAACAATACTTTTCAATTCTTTACATTATTCTTCATGCAGTTGTCTTGTTAACCTCACAGTCTCAGATAAGTGGGAGAAAAAAACCCTAATCCAAAACTTCTCCTAGTCCTGCTAATCTCCATCAATGTCACTGCTTGTTTGAGCCATTTGAGTTGTATAACTATTAATCCTAGGCTGTTGCTAGTGCTTCTACTTTCTTTTTCCTCAAGTCAATAAATATTGAGTCTTCCTGAGGATACAAACTGATATAATAAAGGTATGACTATGTCTCTTCCCCTGTAAGCTTTAATTTCGCTATATAATTGAATGCTTTTTACCAGGGATTCCTTGCACTGCACTGCAGAATCACTGTACCTGGCTGTTTAAAATGATACCCGAAATAATCTCAGCGATCCTTGCATGCTTCCCTAGAAATAAACAAAGTCCTTAGTGATAATAGGAGGCTCTCCAGCACTGCCTCTGAACTGTCCTAAGTGTACTCAAATTCAGCAGAACTTTGTTCTGGAGAGGAAGGGGGATTTGAAGTACCTCTGTTGATGCCCCTTTGGTGTGTGTGCAGTCTCGTGCATTGAAGTTGCTACACGTGGAACTGCCAGCAGGCTTTCAATGTATGCACTTCTTCTGTAACCTGCCAGGTGAATGTTCTTGGTGTAGTGGTTACACGGCCACAGCACGTGTATTCTAAAGGAAGGCACAAATATGATGCCCTAAAAAGTGAATTAATTCAAGCTAGATGTTCAGCATGTGTTACAGTGAAAACACAGCATTTTCACTTTGGACTTCTTCATGGTGGTTTACTTTGTTTCCCTGTCTTATTCCTGAGTTTCCTGAGTTTGCTGCTCCCATCTTTGTTCTTGTTGAGGATGAAAAGTTTATGGTAATACTCTGAAACGCAGAAAGAAAGGAAATGATAGGTTGTTTAGGGGTGGGGGTTTTTAATTATTTTTTCTTTGGAAACCAAAATCTGTGGCACATGATGGAACTGAGATTTGTAGCTGACTTGTCCTCTATCTATTATATTCAATTGTTTCCTCTAAGGATATGGACAGGCTTACTTGCCAGATACGCTCAGCAAACATCTGGCACCCAGGAAGACTCTGCAAGCTGTCTGTGTTACCTTTGAAGTGACCTTTTTGTGTCTTGTCACTTATTTCCATTTTTTGATGGACCATCGAGGTTGTCTTGATGATTTCAGTGCAATTCTCTTTCACCTGCCCTTTGTTGCATATAACTTTTTTGTTTCTTTTCACCTTGTTTAGAAAGTAGTCTTACTGAGCTTCATCCAAATTCTGAGTGGTTTAAAAATGCATCTTTGTCCTCTTCTGTATGTATACTGCCAAACTGCTGTAGCAGTTAGATGCTATATTTTTCCCAGGTTTCTTGGCATCTCTGGTGAAGTGTTAAATTCCCTGCTGAACACCCAGTTACTGTATAGAAGCAGCTGGATTGGACTTAGCCACATACCTTACCTTTTTTTTTCTTTCTATTATATCATAATCTTCCTATTTATTGTAAAAGGATTATAAATCAGTGAGCTGTGGTCCAGCCACTCTTTTTGGGTTTGTCTGCCTTTCATAGAAACAGACTTGTGGCAGAACAAGATTCTCCTCAGGATCCATCTCTTGTAGAAGTGTTCGATCTGCTCACTGTTTCTCCTGGTAAATGTGCTGAGGGGCTGTCACTTTGAGTATTGTTAACAAATGCATTAGGTGAGCTGGTAGGAAGGGGTAGTTCATTAGCATCTGTTGACTTGTTCTCTAGTTTCATCCACCACATATGAAATAATTATTCTAGATAGTTCTATTTCACTCCTGTTTAGCCATACAGACCCTGTGTTGATAGTGGTACAGTTATCTGATGTCTTGCAGAGAAGTGAAAATTAGACTACTTTATGATTAATGCAAGTGGTAAACACCTTTCTTCCATCACACAGGTCTGACCATAAATCATACCCTGTCTTCTGTCCGGACCTGTCACTTGATTTTTAGGCTTCTCAGTGATGGCTGTCTCAAAATTGCTTCCCAGTGCTGAAGCTAAATAGAAGAATACCCATCCTTCCCTTTGAATGGCAAAGGGTTTGTTAATGCTGTTTTATAAACTCTAACATCCTTTTTTTTCCAAACCTCGGTATTTTTTAGAAGGCAGAAATACAAATAGTAAAATTTTAAGGAATTTCATACAACTGTATATTGCCATTCAAAAATACCATGTCTATGTTAATCTCTGCAACTATGAATTCTTTCTAGATGCAGAAAACCTTTTTGAACATGAACTGGGGGCATTGAACATGGCTGCACTTCGACGAAAAGAAGAGAGAGCAGGTCTTCTCAGCAATCTGGGTCCTTGCTGTAAAGCGCTGTGCTTTCGGAGGGATTCTGCAATTCGTAAGCAGCTAATGAAGAACGAAAAGGCAAGTACTTTGCTTACAGTGCTTGGTCAAAGTGTGGATTCCACTAAGCAGAGCATTTCTCTTGGGAGATAATTTTTGTGTTTGTTGTTCTGAAGTAGACCTAGTCCTATAAATAATTAAGAGACTACTATTTAGAGAGGTTTTAGGGTGTTTATTTTTTGCTTAAAATGAGAGATTAAGTATGAGACTAGAGGTAAGTTCTGTTTCTTCTCATTTGGGATTTAAATTCTGGAGATACATTTTCTATATCTAGCGAATGCATAATAAAAGTAACTGGGTAAAATACAATTTCAAAGGCAATTGTTGAATAATTCTCCTGCTTAAGATTCCATATACTTTTATAAGAATTTTAAGAATTCAAGTTAAAATTGAAAGAAAAATTACTTTAGCCATATTTGCTACGCAGTGGAATTTATGATCTTTCATGCTAATAGAAAAATCATTAATTCTCAAAGTCTTTTCTAGTGGAAATGCATGATTTAACCTCTAATTATTGAGAGTACTTGAGAGTAATTTCTCAGTTTGCATGTTAAAAGCCATTGTTTTCAGTTCTTTCTTTTTTTATTTTTCATTTTTCATTTCAACAGGGTGCAACAAAACAAACTTACACAAATTCTGCAGCAATGGACAGTGATTTGTTACGGTTAAGTCTACGGTTATTCAAACGGAAAACTGTCTGCCAGGTTCCTGGGCAGGAAAAGACAGAGGACAGTAAAATTCCACAGCCAACTATCCAGCAAGAAGTGTGTGTGACTTGAGCAAATGACTGCAGTGGCACTTACCAGTTGATTTCTCACTACAAGTGTTGGTGTTGCTGTTTAGAACTGGTTGGTTGGAAAGTGACTGTAGAAGATAGAAGAAAATACTCCATTTGTACACAGATAAGAATTACTGGCTTTGGATGCCAGTAGGAGGAGTAAAAAATAAAGACTTGTGTGTGAAGATCTCTGCAACTTTTGTAATAGTGAATCTTACACTGTAACATAAACCTGTTTTATGGTGCATCAAGTGTAATAATGTGAAGATGTCTGGGTTTAGCAGTTTATAACACCACTTGATATTAAACTGAAATAAACTAACTGGGTATCTTTTTCCTTATTATGAATGGGTTTTCCCGCTACCACCTTGGTCCCTCAGTACATGTCTGGAATTTCTTAAGTAGCTTCTTTCCTAGGAGTCTGTCTGTCTTCACTTTCCAAATCCCTTTCTTCTCACAGTAACCTCTGGTATGGATTTGGGCCAAACTCTAGCTCTTTTCCATCTTTAACGTAGGTTTCCTTTACTGTCATTCTGGACACAAAAATGTAGTCTAGTCAGTTAAGGCTCCCCTTCTTGTTGATGAAAAAAAGAAAGTATAAAATCCAAAAAACTTCAGGAAATTATTTAGGACCAGTTTTAGGTGCCTATATTTAGCAGACTAACTGCATTTTGGAAATGCTGGTGGCTTACAAAAAGGACTAACACATGCATTTTGAAAAACAGCTGAAGGACAACGCAGTCATCGGTCACAGCCAGCACGTCTTTGAGGGAAAGTCCTGCTTATCCAACCTGATTTCTTTCTATGACAAGGTAACCCACCAAGTTGATCAAGGGAAGTCAGTGGATGTAATCTTTTTGGATTTCAGTAAAGCTTGTGATGCTCAGAATCTCTGACAGGATCCTTCTGGACAAAATGTCCAGCACACAGCTGGATAAACACATCATGTGGTGGGTGAGCAATTGGCTCACGGATCAAGCACAGAGGGTAACAGTGAATGGGGTAACATCAGACTGGTGACCAGTCACTAGTGGGATTCCACAGGGCTCTGTCTTGGGCCCTGTGCTCTTCAACATCTTCATAAATGACTTGGATGCAGGACTGGAAGGGATACTGAGCAAATTTGCAGATGCTACTAAATTGGGAGGAGCTGTTGAGTCTCTGGAGGGCATAGAGTCTGCAGAGAGACCTTGACAAATAAGAGGGCTGGACAGTCACCAACCATATGAAGTTTAACAAAGGAAAGTTCTGGATTCTGCACCTGGGATGGGTCAACCCTCTATGTATGTACAGGCTGGGGAACAAGAGGGTGGAGAGCAGTGCTGTGGAAAGGGACTTGGGGGTCCTGGTTGATGGCAAGTTGAACATGAGTCAGCAGTGCCCTGGTGGCCAGGAGGGCCAACCATGTCCTGGGGGGCATCATGCAAAGCATCGCCAGCCGGTCGAGGGAGGGGATTGTCTCGCTCTTCTCTGCACTGGGGCAGTCTCACTTTGAGTCCTTTGTGCAGTTTTGGGCACCACAATATAAGAAAGATACTAAGCTCTTAATGTTCAAAGGAGGGCAACAAAGATGGTGAAGGGCCTTAAGAGGAAACCGTATGAGGAGTGGCTGAGGGCACTTGGTCTGTTCAGCCTGGAGAAGAGGAGATTGCGGGGAGACCTCATTGCAGTTACAACTTCCTCTTGAGGGGAAGCACAGGGGACGCACTGTGACTAGTGACAGGAATGATGGAACAGCCTGAAGCTGAGTCAGGAAAAGTTTAGGCTGGATATTAGGAAAAAGTTCCTTACCCAGAGAGTTATCAGGCACTGGAACAGGCTCCCCAGGGAAGTGGTCACAGCACCAAGCATGTCTGAATTCAAGAAGCATTTGGACAACATTCTGAGGCACACGGTGTGATACTTGGGGGTCCTGTGCAGGATCAGAAGTTGGACTTTGATGATCTCTGTGCGTCCCTTCCAGCTTGGGATATTCTGTGGTTGTATCATATATTTTACATTCTGGTAATTTTCAGGGCAGATCAATCCTGTACAGCAACCGGGGTGTGTTTTACAGTTGATGAGTTTCAGGAGGTTTTGGATGTAAAGGCAGTGACCAATGATGTTTTTGCCCATTTCATGGGCCTGATTAGAGACTCATCAAGCCTTGGCTCAATTTTGTAAGAATTGTTTTCAGTTTGAGAAGTTAATATCTTGTGTGGGATCTTTGGATTATACCAGTAGAGTGTGTTTAGGTAATCTATGGAGTCCTCCATGTGAAATTGAGACTTCTAAAACTTCAGACTATGTATGCACCTCTATACTTTTCCTGCATTTAAACCTGAACTGTTGCTTTGAATTCTTCTTATAGAGGATGAGAAAAAAAATCCATAGTTATGCCTTGATACTGGCTTGCTGCAAAGCAACTTGCTTTTGGTTGAAAATGAGTTATGAACCACTAAATTTTTTGACAGTTGGTTTATATTAGTTTTTTTAACCTTTTTGTTCACTTGGAACCAGCATGTTGAAGTGGGATGCTGAGTGTTCTGTTGAACAGCAGGTCTGTCTCACATCTCTTGTGATTACTGACAGTTGTATTGGCTTCAAGCAAAGGCCTAACTATGAATAGCAATTCACTTCAAATACAAAGATTTCTTATTATAGTGCTTTCTGTAACACCTAGTACATAAATGTTCAGTAAAACGGTTAAAGAATTGTTAAAGAAGATCTGAGAGGGGTTTTATTTCTATTTTTGTAAGTACCCACACACCAGTGTATAGTACTCATGTAAAATATAAATCACATAAAAAATCTACCATTTGTTTGATTCTTATTAAACTATATGATTTGGGCAAAACTTTATCTTCTGTTTTTTGCTTGCTGGACATTTTTAACCTACTAACAATTATTTTTAATGTCATTGGTAGTTTCATATATGCTTATAAAAAAATAGTGTGTCTTAAACACACTAGTACCTGAGCAAGAGTTAACAAACCAATTCTATTCAGCATTTAAATGCATTCTCACCTGTTTTATAGCTACAATAATGCTACCTTTAAGCTGAAAGTATTAGATCATTGCTACCAATTATGTTAAGGCCTATTTTAATCTCTGTCTCTAGAAGACGTAAAAATGTTTGATAGCTAGAAACAGCCTTATCTAGTACATAGATTCATGGTGTGGCATTTACACTGTGCTTACTTTAAACACTCTTCCTGTAAAACAGTCAAGGTGTATATATGGACTTAGTTTGCAGAAGAGTATTTCACACTGCCCTAGAAAATGGAGAATAAAGTAGGTTTGATGGGCTGCTTTGGGTATCTCCTGAAGTGACAGTGTCCTATCAAAGCCAGTGCTGATCTGTACCGTCATTTGTTGGGATTATACAAAGAACAGTGCTGAAATTGTTTTGATTCAATTTGCAACACTGAATGAGTGCAGAAGTATGTTACAGTACTGGCAGAAAACATGCCTGTTCCTCTGGGAAGCACTAAGATTTTTGCTTTTTTTCAAGAAATTTTCCATCACCTATCAGGAATCATTGTACAGGTAGATCCCAGTAAGTGTGAAATTCCTGTATATGAGTATTTTAGTCTCTGTCATTTTAACTAAAAATAATATTTAGTTTGCAGGGAATATAGGTTAAAAACTGTCATTAGGTAATTTTACAGTAGTTTTAAGAAAAGGACAATTGTTTACAATAACTTTAGAAAAGTAGAATTGCCCACATCCCAGTTTCAGAAAAAGGTATGAAACTTGTCTTAATTGCATACCTTGCTTTAGAGCTTCTCATCCCCTTCCCTGTGTTGATCATCATTTTTCTGATGGGGTGTGCTCGCCCTTTTAGCCTTTGCATGTCTTTCTCCCTATTTCTCCCCTAGTTTGATTTTGTGTGGAAAAGAGTACATGGAAGAATTTTATTCTGTTTCACATTTTGCAAGGCTTCAAGAGGGTACACAGGAGCCTGTAATGTTTCAGGCAGTGGGCCATGGACAGGGCTGAACATGTGCCTTCAGTGCCCTTGTGTGCTCCAGCTCCAAGTCTGAAAATGTGGAGAAGCATCTTCCCCACTCAGTTTCTCCTTTTAGGCTGTGGCAGCAACTTTAAATGTGGTCCCTGTACCAAATTAGAGATGTCAGTCCTTTCTTCTGCTCAGCCCATGCTGTGCCTAGTTGGATGATAAATTAGTTTTAAGCATCCCTAAAGTGCGGTGTGGAACGTGGCGCTGCAGAACAACAAGCTGCCGTGTGTGCTGGTAAGATGAAGCAGGCTTTCACCCAGGTGAAATGCTATGCCCAGCTCTTGCAGCCGCAACAGATACACAGACAGAGCAGATTTTTAGAGCCTCAAGACACGAATGGGACTATGACCTGTATCTTGGGATATTGTCATGTTCATTATCTCAAATAGTACTTTAGGGCTATTACCGCTTTAGCTAGTGGAGGGAGATACAGATTTTGATAGTGGGCCGTCTGCACAGTGTACTCAAAAGACTGAGTTTAAACAATTTTACTAAATTAAGGCTCTTATTTGAATTGCCTCAATGCAGTTGTGCTCTCCCTTTTCTGAAGGGATGCCCTTCAGCAGGGAGCAAGCTGACTGGAGCTGTTGTGCCTATATGAGGCAGGACACAGCATGTGTGTTCAATTCTAACAGTTGCTACCAGCTAGAAGAGTTCAGGAACCTCCTGTTTTGCAGTAGCAGTCAAAGTTTGCTTTTCAAAGGGTCTTTGTACAAAACAGTTGTTTTTACTGTAGAGGTCTTTGCTGTAATGTAAAGGGGAAGCCCGAGGAGATGGTACCAAATGCTTGGGTTTGGTACACCATGTTGTATAGGAGGTAAGCTATTGCGGGCAGCGTGGGCGTCTGAGGTTTTTTGGACGCACTTTCAGGTAACACATGGAGAATGGCAAACAAACTGTTAAAATATTAATAAAAAGTTCTAAAGAAAGCCCTAAACTCAAAGCAATGTGACCAAACACCAAAGATGCAAGGGGTTTCTTAAATTACTAGCCTCCAGAGAATTTGGAAATTTGTCCTATCAAAATCAATAAAGGAGACCAATTGTGTGGGAGAGACAAGTGCTTAGCATTCAATGGCTAAGTGCCTGAATTTTTATGGAAAAAGACTGTTTTTATACTCAACAGCCAGTGTTATTGCCTCTGCCCTATCAGTAGGGATCAATCGATGAAAGAGGGAAGATAAATGTATTCTGGGAAAGCTTAATTTCTTGATATCAGCTTTCACTGATGGGGATGCACCTGCCACAGGCTTACTTGTTCTCCTTAGTGATGAAGTCGAGGTATTATGTATGAAGACTGAAGTGTCAGAAGACATGCTAGTACAAACTGCTGTGACACAGAGCCGTGTGCTGCCAGATTTTAAGTGTATGTTCATGTGTGAAAGGATTGTGATGATTGTGATGGTTGCAAGCTTGCAGTTCCTAAACAAGGGATGATTGAAGAAATGGGGTTTGGATGAGGATTTCAAGAAAGCTTGCAGCTTTAGGGGGAATGAAAAATGCTCTTTCTCATTAACTTCATGATTAAATTAGTTGTTTAAATGTATTAAGGGTATGAGGAGTGCTTGAGGCACTGCATGGAAAGTATGTGAGGAAGGGAATAACAGAATTGGGGCACAACTGAGTAGCACAGGTTGTAGTTGTCAGCCAGGGAGTGTGGCTTCACACTCCTAGAAGCCAGGAGCTTCACTCATCAGAATGATGGAGACAAAAGGATGTAGGTATGCTAACTGAGCATACAGTGCACTGATGAAATACTCTGGAAGCAGGCTGTGTAACCATAACATGGTTCAAAATGGGTGTTCCCAGAAGGGAGAGGAGTAGTTTTACTACTTTCTGTAGTACCTGCAAATTCTCACCTGGTCTGCCCTGGTTTGTTTCCCTCTGCTTACAGAAGCTGGATTCAACCCACAGACACAAGGAGCCCTGAAAACGAGAAGCATGGAATATGAATTCTGTCTTCTGAAAAATTGAGAAAGTGAGAAGTGGGGAGAAAAAACTCAAGGTCAGCAAAAGAACAGGTGGGCCTAAGCTGCTCATATGTACTTTTAAGACAGTAGCCCCCTAAGGATCTGAATAGATGCACACAAGATTTACCTTCTCTCTGAGTTGCAAACGTGCCTTGTGCCAGCAAGAAACCTGCAGTTCGTTCTATCTTAGACATAATTCCTTTGTCTGTGTCTTCCATGCTCACAGAAAATATGTTATCAAGAGGTTTCAGAGGACTTTTGAAACGTCTCACACAAGGTTACGAGAAAAAAATCAAGCTGTAGCAAGTGAAGAATGAAGAAATGACATGAATTTAAAATTAACTGGGAAACAGAAGTTAAAACAGAGGATTAAATGATCACATCTCATCAAAAACAGCTCACAGTGGGTGACCTCCCTGTACATTTGTGATGTAGGAAGGAGTTGACTGAGAAGCAAGATGAGAAAATTTGCAAATTACAGTTACAACTGGAGTAAAACCCAAGGAGATGCGTTTGCTGCCTTGTGGCCCATTCATTTGGCTCATTTCAAGTCCTTCTGCCTTGATTCTATTTGATTTGCATGGCAAGGGTTTGGTAGCAGGAAGGGCTACAGGAATGGCTTCTGTGAGAAGTTAGCAGAAGCTTCCCCCATGTCCAACAAATCCAATGCCACCCAGCTCAAGATGGACTCACCACTGGCCAAGGCCAAGCCCAGCAGCAATGGTGTAGCGCCTCTGGGATAACAGAGTTAAGAAGGGGGAGGAAAAAACCTGTGCCTTTTCAGGTGGAGAGAGTAGTGAGAATACATAGGAGAAACAGCCCTGCAGGAACCAAGACCAGTGAAGAAGGAGGGGCAGGAGGTGCTCCAGGCATCAGAGTAGAGATTCCCCTGCAGCCCGTGGTGCAGACCTTAGTGAGGCAGCTGTGCTCCTGCAGCCTGTGGAGGTCCATGGGGGAGCAGAGATCTACCTGCAGCCCATGGAAGAGCCCACGCTGGAGCAGGGGAATGGAAGGAACCCACACTGGAGTAATTCATGAAGAACTGCAGCCCACAGGAAGGACGCGTGTTGGAGAAGTTCAAGGAGGGCTGTCTTCCATGGGAAGACACTGGAGCAGGGGAAGAGTGTGAGTCCTTCCCCAGAGGAGAAGGAAGCCCCAGAGACAATGCTGATGAACTGACTGCAGCCCCCATTCCCCAACCCCCGGTGCCACTGAGGTGGGGAAGGTAGAGAACTTGAGATTAAAGTTAAGCCCAGGAAGAAGGGAGGGGTGGGGGCAAGGCATTCTGAGATTTGGGGTTTATTTCTTGTTACTCTACTCTGACTTGATTGATAGTAAGTTAGATTAATTTTCCCCAAATTGAATCTGTTTTGCTCATGACAGTAATTGGTGAGTGATCTTTCCCTGTTCTTATCTTGACCCACAGGCTTTTCATTATGTTTTCTCTCTCCTATCTAGCTGAGGGGAGTGAATGGAGCGGCTTTAGTGGGCACCTGATGTCCAGCCACAGTCAATCCACCACGTCAACATATCACTGAAGCAGAAAATTTAATCAATGTCCATACCTTATAGTGCCTGCCATACGTTTGCAATATCAGTGCCAGAAACAACCTTATAGTTCATGGAAAAATTCAACCTGATGTAGAGAGATGTGTGTCAAGCCAAAAATAGAAGAATACACAGAAAAGATGATGTACACAAAGGTAGAAATGAGTAGGAATGGTTATCGCAAAGCAGGTGAGAGAACTTGGGGAAGGCATGGAAGATTCTATATCAAAGAAATTAAAATTCTTGTGACTGTGTCCTTAGAATGGAAAGGAGCAATAGTCGATATTAAATTTTGTGAAATAGTGGTCCAGAAAAATAAGCACAGAAAGTAACTTTTTCCTGCTCCTTATTATAGAGCTCAGTTGTAATTCAGTAAAATTAAAAGTGACAGAACTAAATAATAAAATGGAAATTCCTATTTTCCTCACAGTGCCTAATTAGCCCTATAGTTCAAGTTATAGGACATTGCAGAAGTTAAAACTTACCAACATTTTCAAAAGGACTGAGCATGCTGTGAGCATATACAGCTGTTCCTGCTAGGTAAACTAAGTCTGCATCTAAGACAGCTTATATTATATGAATTTTTACACAATGGGGAAGGCTGTCAGGCATTGTGAGCTTCTGGTACCCAGCAGTTTGTTTCTGTGTGAGCAAGCTGTCCTAGCTCCTGCAATAGGATAGCTGCCTGTTGGGAAAAGCCTCTGACCCAGCTGCCAAATCACATGGGGCATTTGCTTGTGGAGAATTCAGATTGGGATGGGCCAGGTTCCATCACACAGTCATTCAGATTCGGACAATCACGTTCCTGTGTTTCAGAACCCTCCTGGGCATGTGTAAGTCTTTCAGAGTGTCATATGTGTAGGCTTAAACTGCTCATGTCTTGGAGACTGTAAGAGCTGCTGAGCAGGCTATGTCAGCCTGTGTCTAATTCTGGTAGAAAATAGAAGACTCTATCTGATGGCTTTTGAATTTCCCTTTGAGGTGTCTGGTTAGGACCACTGTAAGAGAGAGATAAACTGACAGGTAACATGCCTGACTGTGACATTTTTCCTGCATGATCTGAATTTCTATTTTTTTTTTTCTTTATGGAAAAGTCTTTTTTGCCAGCTTATCCAAAAGCAAATTGCCCAAATAATAAATGCACTGTTAAATTCACACTTAGCAGCAACTATTCTGTTCTTCACTTTCCCCAGGCAGTGGTACCCCTCTTTGCAGGTCTCATCTGATGCATGAACTGTCAAAACATAAATGGGCAACTGTGACTTCTCTGCTGTCTGCTCTGGAATGATACTATAATCTGTATGCTGTATTCATGCCTTTAACTTCCACTTTTATTGCTGTAGTGTAACCCACTCTTTTTTTCTTTCTTGGTGCACAAATTACGAAGATGGCCTTGCCTATTTGTCAGTAGAATCTAAAGTGCATGCAGGGTGTGATGCACAGTTCCGTCTTGTTGTTTGGTCTAGTTAACACTGCATTCATAACTACACATAAAAAATGAGAGTGCTGTCTAATGACAGCTTAGCATAAATCATGGCATCCTCTGGCCCAAGTGGAAGCATGGAATCTTAGCAGATCTGAAGCTTAAAAAAAAAAAAAAGAGTGATAAACATTGCTTTAAAAATATTTCTAAACCCGTAAAAAACAGAGCTGTTCTGTTCATTGTGCATATTTGTATGGGCATGTGAGCCTTTTCCTGACACATAGGACCAATGGCATCACCATCTACATTGAAATGTCATCATGAGAGTGCTACATAACCACAAGATTCGCTTATAAGGAATTGCTCAAAATAGGGTCCCACTTCAGCACTGTTTTAGGAAAAGCGATTTAATACTGCTCAAATATCATAAGAGCATAAAACATCCTGATTTTGCTTAAATTGCTGGAGCCTATAGCAAAATGCATTGGATAGTTAGTAAATAAGGCAACTGGATAGAGAATTTGAGAGTCAGACTTTTTCTTTCTGGCAACAGACATATATCAGTTCCAGGCTCGGCTCAGCCATGCATATCTGGACAGAAAGGAAAGATCACATTTATGTATGGGAGATTCAACTCTAATTTTCACCTGTATAAACCAATGTGAAGTGTGAAGAGAATGACATGATAAAATTGATGTACTACCAAAGTGATAAATCCAATGTCTGAAAAGATGTTTTCCTTCCCTGCTTGCTTCTGAACCGTAGAAATTGGTTTTCAGCTTTTCACCCGAGAACAAAAGAGGAGGATTTATCAGGTGGGTTTTTTTTTTCTTTAGAAATATTTTGTGTTGCTCTGAAAGTACCTAATCATTGTTGTATTGATTTTTTGTATCAAAAAAAGGAATGTTAAAAACCAGGAGTTTTCTTAGATTTGTCCCTGATTATTACTGAAAGACATATATATATGTTTTTACTACAGTTTACAGAGGGTAATTGCTCTGGTCTGGCCAGGGGACACAGGCAGCAGAGTTTCTGCCATCATGCGAAAGCCTGTCAGGTGCCTCTGCTGTAGCCTCTTGTGTTGCTCCTGGCCATGAGCTGGGGACAGGGCAGCTCAGATGAGAAGCATCAACATGTTGGCCATGGCCAAATGGGGCTGGTCACACCTCAGGCTTTCCATGGGCAGAGGTGTCCTAAATGTTTGCAATCAGCATCTTTAGGAGGATTTACATGATGTCACGGTTTTTAAGCAGGGCATAAAAATTCAAGGTTTGCATCTCCAAAAGAAACATTGTAACCAACTTTAATCTGATAAATGCTGACACAGTCCCATAAAGGAATGGAGGAGAAATCAAACTAACCCTAAATTAATTTGAATTATTGGGGTTTTTATCTTCTTCCTTCTTCAGTACTAGGGTAGCTTTGTGATTCACCGATCAAGAGCTGCAAAAGTTTCTTTCCATGCTTACAAAATTAAATTTTATGCAGCTTTTGACCTGGATTAGTGGTGGACAGAGAAATATATAGCCTGATCCCAATTATTTCTTAGCTGTCACCCCTGACCCACTCCATCCCTCTGCTGCTGGCACATGCTGCTGTTTGTGGGTGGGCAGCTGCAAGAAGGCTTGCTGGAAAAGGAGTCACGGAAGGGTTATTAGATGGCAATAGAAAGCTGTTGTAAATAAAAACATTCAAAAAGCCAACAGAAGTGTTAGGCGTGTTTAAAAATACATTGTAAAGAATATTGCAAAGACCATTATAGAGGTATAGTTATCTTCAACATGGCCTAGTTTCTAATTGAGTTTTAAACCCCCACTGTTTAAATGACTAATTTTCTGTCTATATGAATAAATTTACTCTTTTTTTTTCTTGGCACATAACAATTTATGAACACTGGTCCCGTTAGAAATCCCGAAGTACAATTTACATTGACAATAAAACCTTTAACAATTGCTAAAACAGTTAACCAGCTCACCAGAACATTTCCAATCACAGATCTAGCCTTAGGAAGTTAACTAACAAACATGTTATTAACCACTGATGAGGAGCTGTTTGGAAGAGATCATTGCTTAATTAATCTTTGTACTGAGCTAATAAGAGTGTTAAATGGGCCTCTCTGTTGAATTGGGTTGTTAATACAGATTGCAAGTTCCCTCAGGGGGAAATCTGAGGCCAATATGACATTAAAGTTAGCCATGCAACAAAGATATTTTAAAATTAAAATATAACATTAAAAATAACAAAGCCAAACAAATCCATTAATAATGTCATAAGATTCAGTGGCTGTGTATATATGACTGAGTGTACATGCGTGTATGAATTACTGTGCGTTTTCCTCTCCTGGTAAGAAAGCTTTATCAATAATCTTATTTAGATTCAGTGTTTTTCATCACTGTTCTGTTGCAGCATAAATTAAACTTGTCACACTTATCTGTAGTAAGCAGGTTCCACTGATCAGGAAGGCAGAATCTGATGCAAGCTCTAATGTCATCTGCTTATCCTAAAAAGACAAACAAGATCAAAAATCTCTTCGTATTAACGAGCTGGATAAACCTTCTACTTGATACAATTTGATACCCCAGTAAAAGTGTGACCAGATTGCCCTTGTGCTTCATGGCATTTTTAGCAGTGCGCGTTCAGGTATTAACCATGAAGCAAGAGAGCACATACTTTATATTAAACATTTGTTTTGGAAGGTGTTATAATTCCCTGCACGAGAAGCTACCTACTGCCTTGAACTCCCTTTTAACACACACGTTACATCTTTTGGGAGAAGAGAAAGACTCCATAAAAAGAAAGGCTGGAAAGGAATAATTTGCCCTTGAATGTCTGGTGTTAGTAATTCAGAAGGGATATTGTTCTGTCACTGCAGTCACTTCCACACCAGTCCCTGTCCCTCATGAGACCAAATTCCATCCTTACACCCAACTTGGAGCTGTTGACTCTGTATGCTTACATCCCATGTTCTGAATATTATACTCAATGTGCAATTACATTTATTTTGTATGAAACAATCTCAGAAAAGACTAGGCAAAAAATTTATAGCAAAAAAAAATAGACAAAAATTTTATAATGAAAGTAGCAATATGACAAAAATGCATTCATGCATACCTGTGTTTTTGATGTTTGGGTTTTATCTTGTCTGGGTTTTATATTTATCTTTATCTTTATTTACTTTTAATATATTGCACACACACCCCTACCAAAGCCTGGGTATGTCTAGACGAGGTGAAAACCTCATTTGCCTGACTCCTCTGTGACTAGCCTTTGACATCTCACAGGTTTCTTTCATGGTCTTTTGCTAGGCACACTTGAATATTGATAAGTCTTTCACTTAGGCAATGTGGTCATAGCACAGATCATCGCTTAGTGGTCTGTTGACTGGTTTCTCTATGGTGTCCATGCTGTCTCTAATGCATCACATTGAAACAGCAAGGCAAAACCTTCATGATTAACATACCCTTGGAGACCTCTAAATATTGCCTCACTTCATTAATACTGCAAAATGATCAATATGCCTCACCAAAATTAACTGTACATTGGGCATCTCCCTTGCCTGATTACTGTGCATATTTTATTTGTCAAGGATAATGGAGGTTTGTTCCTGGCCAAGATGTTATCCTGGTTGTACGCACAGCTGCAGAGTCTCTTTGTCCCTGTGGTCTTTTCAGGAATAGGCTTTAGCTGCTAATCAAAAATAATCTGTACATGTGCTCGTGATTTCTGTTTGATGAGTATGACCTGAAATTCATAAATGGGATGTGAGTGATTAGAATAACATATCCCTGTGCATTTTTAAACATCAGGATGAGGGCTGGAACATCTCACTCCTGACTGTCCACAGCATATGTTCATGAACTAGAGATGTTGTTTCTCTACCCCTCATTTCATGCTGACCTTTTAATGTAGTAACCAAAGCTAATCTTATGTGTACAACAGCATATTGGCTAGACGGTTTTGTTACAAATAATTAATATTGCTCTCGGCAGACATTTACTCATTTATTATTTCCAGTTGCTTCATGGTTATTAAACTGCCACATTTCAAGTGCGGACAAGTGTCCATGATGATATATAGAGGTCTGTTAAGTGGAAAACTTAGAGGTGCCTTTCTATTACTCAGATCCCCAAGGAACACTGCTGTGGTCATGCTGTCTTCAAATATATATTTGACCTATGCTTGGTATGCACTTTTAAAGGTTGTAATAAGTATGCGTTTTCTCTGCTTATTAAGCAAAACTCTAGACATTAGGAGAACATCAGAGGAGGTTCCACTGGTCTCACAACTAACATAGTAAATTGCTCATGCTGGATGCGCCTGTCTGCCTCAGCTCCACTCCACTCCTCCATGCTGCTGTTTTTCCATACATGCATTCATAGAAATCCATTTACATGGAAATACAGCTCACTAGTTAAGCCTTTGCATTGTAAATCCAGCTTTAATATTATCAGCAGTGCTCCCTGCTGTGCATCAAGGTCCAGTGCTCCCTGCTGTGCATCAAGGTCCAGTAAGCCACTCCTCTGGGTTGTGGGACCCATTCCATGTCCTGTGTTTTCTAGGCTCTTGCTTTCCATTGTACCTTCTTCCAGGTCCCTCCTGCTGCAGTGGAGGCCAGTTGAGCTGCTGCTGTAAGTGCAGGAACCTCTCAGATGCAATACCACACGCTTGTCCATGTGTTGTCCTTGGTAAAATCACCTTACAAATGCTCTTCTTGCAGGATCCTCTCTGTACAGAAAGAGTTAGATCCCGAGGGAGTGTGAGCTTCAGTGTGGAGGTCTAAGTGACGATGTCAAAGAGTGCAAAACCTCATCCCCTCCCACCTCACCACCACATCTGTGGTCCTGATCACTATCAGCTGGGTCTGAACAGTGACAGTGCTTGGGAAGAACATGAAGGAAAGCTGAAAAGGAAAAGCAGGGGGAAAGAGTACAAATAAATATCTGAAAAAAGAAGCATAAGAGCAAGAAAAGTACAGAACGGATATGTTAAATCTCTATTCATCAGGTAGTTAAAAATCTCATCACTCTCTACAACTACCTGAAGGGAGGTTGTAGCCAGGTGGGCATCGGTCTCTTCTCCCAGGCAACCAGCAGTAGGACAAGAGGGCACGATCTTAAGCTCTGACAGGGGAAGTTTAGGTTGGATATTAAGAAAAAATTTTTTACAGAGAGAGTAATCAGATATTGGAATGGGCTGCCCAGAGAGGTGGTGGATTCTCCGTCCCTGGAGGTTTTTAAGATGAGACTGGATGGGGCACTTTGTGCCATGGTCTAGTAACCATGGCAGTGTTGGATCAAGGGTTGGACTTGATGATCTTGGAGGTCTTTTCCAACCTGGTTGATTCTATGATTCTATGATTCTATGATTCTATCTCTGCACTACATAGTAAAAAATCGTTTGCTTTCCAGGACAGACTCAGCTCCCAACAAAATCATGTTGGATTCAGGGATTTATCTTTCACAATATTCTTTCCAAGCAAAAAAATGTTGTGGCTTTTTACTGATAAAAATCTGAACACCAAAAGTGATCAGGAATCCAGCTAAGGATAATCTTCAGCTCCAGTAGTCCTGTTTGTCCAGCACAGGTCTCCCCCTTCCTCTTTCTGCTGTCAGATCCTGATATTTCATTTTATCACGGTTCCTCAGGAGACTCTTTTGTTCCCAACCATTGGCCCCGCCCCCTTTCCCATCTCCTGTTTAGGTATGTTCCTACCACTGCTGTGACCTTCAGAGCTAAGATATGGATCACCCCTGCAGAATTGTTCTCTCTGACACTGAGCACGACACTGGGCAATAATATGAGGAATTATCAGGTATTTACATTCTGAAGTTAACGATGAGGAGTGTGAGCTTTCTGAACATCTGTTTCCCTGGTTTTCAAGGTGGCCTTCAATTTACTCCTGGTTCTCATCCACATGGCTATTGCCATTAACCGGAAGTCAGCAGTGCCCTGCATCCTCAGGGATGAGTTGTGGAATAAATTCCCTCCAAATCATGGTACATCTCAGTTTTGGGGGGTCATTTGTAACAGCCATGAGGTTACAAAACAGTTGGAGGCCACCTTTGAGAGTGATGAGAGAAACACAGGGAGAACTATGCTGTCATCAAGCCTGAAGCAGGACTCAGGGCTCCACAAATAGGAAATTGTTCTGCAAGAGACTGTGATCTCTTCCCTGTGTTACCAATCTCCTGTCTCCTCTGCCAGCCTGCTAAGTCCCAGGCTGGCAACTGTCACCCAGGGAAGAACAAAGACCTGACACAAAGGTGAGAGAGGAGGCAGAAATTCCAGAAATTTTCAATTTGCAGGGGAATATATAGTAAGAAAAAACCCAGGATTGAGTGTGTATGGCAAAAGAAGTAAGGAGGGATGGATGAAGGGAAATGCTGGCTAACAACCACTGTTTGGAGATGAACTCGATGGACATAGGGGCAGAATGCTTTTCCCCAGTGAAACACAGTCGAGTGTGAAGCTACCAAAGAGCTGTCATCTCCTGATCCAGGGAGTGAAGCGGGCAAAGGGGGTGCCCTGGCATGTGTCAGGGTGTCAGAGCAAAACATAGAATGGACCTTTTATGGAAGAAAATGCCTGAGTGGATTATAAAGGCAAATATAACACCAAATCTTCCTGGTGCCTCTGCCTTTGATTCTCAAAGGCCTGTAAGAGGGCATGTTTTTTAGCTATTACACCCCTTCCTGCTTTAGTGGCACTGAAGTAGAATTCCCCTCCCAGAGTCCCCCACTTCATTGCCTTTAATAACTTTGTGAAGAGTAAATGAAGCATTTTAAGTGTTGCATCAAGTTGACTGGTGTGGTGGGGGTGGGAAAGGGGGGCTTTGGGGATTTGGTCAAGGTTTTGAGAAGCCTTTAAGAAGGGGCCTGGGATGGGAATGAGGCATCCCAAGGCTCAGCCCTGGGGTTGTGGTCCTGCTTCTGCAGCAGTTTCACCTGAGAGCTGCCTCCCACGATCAGTGCCAGCTCCTCATCCTTTTCCAAATCCTCCCTAGTCCCTCTGTGACTTCTGTATGCAAATCTAGAGCTGAGACAGTACAAGGGTGCAGGATGGAGGGAGGGGTTGTCTGAGCCTCACACCTGCTGCCCACTCACAGGCAGAGCTAGAGGTGGGTTTTAGCATTCGCTCTTGTCAAAAAAGTTCCCCCGTGTCAAAATCTAAGCACAAAAATAGGTGGGGGGGCTTTAGGAGTCTGATGCCAAGAGCGACTTTCATTATGTATCGTGCTGCTTTCAGTCATCCAAATGCTGCAATGCTGGTGCCCACCCTAAATTATGGATCTCTGACAGCTGGATCCAATGTGGAGGTGTGGGAAGCCTCTGTGGTTTACGAAATAACAGGGAGAGACAGGAAAATCAACATCACACAGTGTCTGCTGGCAGTCTGACATATTTAACCAGTTCCACGCTTTTTAGCGTTTGCGTTGAATTTGCTTGGCTTTTAAAAAACATACTTTCAGGCTTGCAGCCATTTTCAGACCAAACATCCTGCACCACTCCTGTACTCATCCTCTTCTGAGATTCTTTTTGACTGGCACAGGTTGTCTGATGATGATTTGGTTTCAAAATGGTTCATCGAAGGTTATAATAGAGTTGTTTGTTTGTGGGTTTGTTTTTTTTTTTGGCTGTTTCCCTTTTAAGCAAGGTATCCAAGAAACCCCAATTTGCACTCAGGAATGCTGATTGCATTAAGTAGTTAAGTCCATCAAGTTCCCAGTGACATTTTCTGTCTGTGAGTTTCAGATAAAGACCAGGAACTAAAGTAGCTTAGTGGATTAAAGGAATTGCCTTCCCCACCTAGACACCTCAGCTGGAATCAAGTGTGATTGCTCATTTGCTCTGGGGGAGGAAGGTGGGGACAGATCACCTAAATCACCCTGGTGGTGAAAAGCTCCCATCTGGCAGCCTAGGGGTGCCTGTGACCGGGACTGGAGCCATTGGTTCCCTGCAAGTTGTTCCCCTGCCACATGCTCTCCCCGTATACCATTTCCCCACTGCTAAAAATTTAGCCCCCTTTGGCATGGAGTAACTATCCCTTGCAGCAAATGTGGAGAAGCTTTTCCTACTATCGACTGTACTGTGACAAATTCTGCTGAATTCTCATTCATGGAAAGTGGTGTTCAGACAGAGAAGGTGGTAAATGTTTAACCTTTCCATCAGACCGGGGAGAGGCTCTGGCTGTGAAAGCACCAGTAATTTGCCTTCCATTAAGATACTGCAGCTTCTCATCTATTTGAAGGCTGCTAGAAATTGTTTTTCTAAACAATAAGACTTTCTTTGTAAAAAATACCATAGGTAATGGAAAGATTAAAACAGGGGTTGAGACACCACCAATCTATATATTCAATCAATGCCAAATGTTTTATGCAGTCATACTCTGCTTCCTGCTACGTTACTAGGACTGTACCAGAAATCTCAGGAGAATTTCCAGGAATTGCTGCTATTTTAGGTTTCTTTCTGTATTATTATTTTTAATTCAGCTTTGAGGTCCAAAAGGGAATAATTGAAAATTGTCAAAGTGACCGAGAGATTGGTGGAAAATCTTGTAGAGAACCCATGACTTTTTGTTTACAGTCCTAGGGCCACTTCCACAGGAGAAACACACCTCTCAGGGCTGTTGCTTTTACTCTCCACTGTGACTGTAATAAAACAGATCCTTAAGGGATCTGTTTGTTTCTGTGTGCAGCTGAGACCCATCACTCCAAGACAAGCCAGAGCACCTAAGGAAAATGTGTCCTGAAGGGTCATCTCTTAATTACTGTCTTCTCCAAGGTGGAACTTCAGAATTTTGTCTTATGATAGCACACTGCAATTTTCACAAGGAGAAAATGTCTCTCAGACAGTCAGATTTTGATTAGGAAGAACAAAACCAGCCAAGCTGAACCTGAACAGTCAATGTCCCAGTTATGTAGACTTCCTTTTCCCCCTGTAATATATAGGAAAACAGTCTATGAGAGCAGTAGGGAAGAGGAATCCATTTCTTACCTCTGCAAACAGAAGCTGATCCCACACTGCTGGTTGAGGCACATATGAAACAGTGTTTCACAGGAATGATGCATCTGCTTGGTAGAGGAGAGACAGAAATACCACTTAATGCCAGATTAATCCAACACGATTTAATAATAAGGTACAAAGGCACATAGTTGTCATTTACCATCAGTTTTAAAATGCTTTGTGTTGACCACATTTACTCCATTGGATGTAAGCTGTCCATTTAAACCCTCTTGAAATGCTAGCATTTACTACAGATCCTAGTTTTACTGCCCCTCTCTTCTGGGCTTTTCCTGCCCCAACTTCCAACAAAAATGTGATTCAAATAGAAAAATAGCTCACAGGCTGCTACAATGGGTGTCCATTTCTCTTCTCTCACAATATTTTCTGTAAGAGTCTCGAAGAAGACTGAACTTGACATAGGACATCTTCCTTGTGCTACAGGATGTAACCTCTACTCCCTCTTGTGACAGTGCAGGAGGAAGCCTGCTCTGCAGCCCTAACCAAGGGAGAATTTTTCCTTGCCAGTGAATTGAGCAAATAAGATGGGAAATTGCTCCCGGGTCTTATCTGCATGTTTGATTCTAGGCTGCAGCCAGAGCTGATAGAGGTCTTTTTTCCCCAAGGAATTAGGGACTTTTGTTGTCTGTGCTGATGTTTTTTCAAGTTTCTCCATGAGAAACCCATAGTTTACAAAATAAAAACATCTGGGAATTTCTTGGCAATGAAAACTTTTCAGATCATGGAAAATCATTGAAACAATCATGTTCTTGATAATGTTTATTGAGTGGAAAAGCTGTTTTTCACTTGTAAACATCAGGGCAACTTTCTTCTTGGTCTAGCAGATCTAGTCACACCTGAGCCTTACCTCCTTTCTTACACTGTTTTGTTTCTGTTTATTTTGCTTCCTTTTTCTCAACTGTGCCTCTCCCTCTTCCATCTACAGAGATGGTGCTGTGGTTGAAGGGTCAGCACATGGTTAAAGGTGAGTGTGTGGTCAAAGGGTCAGCGTTACCTGGCTCAGCTCCTGCAGAAGGCTCACAGCATTGTTTAAATATCCTGGTAACCAGTGGGATTTTATGGTGCTCTGGTGTCAGGGGGAAACCAACTAATGGATTTCCCATTTACTTTTGACTCTAGGAAGTAGAAGGCTGGAGCTGGAAAGGGGAGTAGTGCACTGAAGTCTGGGAAACTTCCAGGCACTGCTCAAACTTCTTCTGCAGGCAGTGATGGGTCACTCTGCTCCCGTGTCCATCTGCAGAGGGACACTCATACTCACTGCTGATCCACCCCACTGCCCTGTCCCCTGTACTGTCACATAAAGATCCCAGGGATTCTCAGTTGAAATATCATAGTTCAATGGCAGTATTCCTAGGATATGTGTTTTTCATATTTATTCATATCTTCTTAGTTAGAAGGCACTAGCTAAAGAAATTGCTATTTGCCCCAGTCAGCCACTGAATGTAGTTTATTTAACTTACAAAATGCAAATATCCTGGTGGTCAGAGGGTTAAGAGGAAGCATCGACTAAGTACTTGTAAATTGATGTAGTGCCCTGAGGGTACCTCTGCTGGTAATAAAGTGCATCTCATGAACAGATCTGACTCTGTGCTACAGCCCAGCAAAGCTAAGTGGAGTGGATCTGTCCCAGATTAACTGTAAATGAGACTGACACTCTCAACACAAATCGACGTCCATCAGGACTATGATCACATTAATTACAAGGCCTTGGAAAACGATCAAGGAGGGCTTACTCTTCTCCAGGGGAAATTAGTTGAAGGGATCTGCCAACAGTGGAAAAATCATATGTACAAGAAGAAAAAGCCATTTAAATTCTTTTATTTGCTCACCTTGCTCATGAGGGAAACCAGTAATATTAGCAATAGCTGCTAAGTGTAAATTAATCTGGGTTCTGTGTTCTTCCTCTGCCACTCTCCTTGCCCTGGCCTTTGAGGTGGAGAAGTCCATCTCATCCATGGATGTATCCACATCCAGACAAGCCACAGGTACCAAGGAATCACCACTCTAAGACTGGCAGTGGGAGATAAATGGGGCTGTGAGAATGAAAAGTGCATGTACTGGGAAAGGCTGGGCTTCCCAGGGAGCTTGAGGACACCCACGTGTGGTGTGAGCATCCTTACAGCTGAGATTAGGGTGCCATGAGTGCTTCCCACCCCTACCTCGCCCTAGAGCACACAGACACCCTCTGTGCCCAATCTTGCTGTAGGAACATGCCTGTGCTGTCCCCAAACTGACACTTCTGCTCTCTTGCCAAATGGCTCCAGCTCCATACAGGCTCAGCCAGGGACCAAAGGGCCAAGAGACACAGAGTGGCCAAGCCTCCTTCACTGATGTTTCGGAGGAACCAAAACATGCTTATTTTCTTTGCTAGAGGGAAATGGATTTAGCACCCAAGATGTCAGGTCCTCCTTTATTGCTTTGTACCATTTGTGCTTGTGCATTGGAGCATCTCACCCTCAGCAGGCACAGCAGAAATGCAGATGAGGTGGCGATGCCTGGGCAGCACACTGGATCAGGGGCTGAATGAAATTGGGATTAAAAAAAAAAAAAAAAGAAAAAAATCCTGATCTGAACTTTGTGACTGCAATCTGTCACAGCTCCTCCTTTCTTTTGATGGGCCATGGGCCAGGGTGGGTGGTAGGTGTTCTCCGAGGCAGGATGACTTCTCTTGAGCTTTAAAACAAAGCCACCATGCCAACAGGCAGAGGGGTGAAGGTGCTGCTTCATGCTTTATCCTCTAGCTCTGCTACTTTGCATTGCAGATGTAGGGGCATGGTTTATAATCTAATTCAGAAAAACAAAAGCTTGGCATCTATTTTTTATGCTCTTTAAGCAACTGTTTGGATTTTTATGATTCAACTAGTATTTGTGGGGTTTTTTTTGTTGTGCACAAACATCCAATAGTAACATTAAATAAAAAGTGGAGTCTCTTTATTGATTTGCTTTTAGTTAAAAACAAACATGTCATATATAATTGAGATGTACACTGCTTGTAGATAGTAGAGAGCACATTTATAAAGCTATCGAAAGAAATAACGAAAGTGAAAAATATATCACAGCCACCTTTCCAAATCATTCAAATAGGGTTGTTTACACCCATAAAAGGTTGATAGTCCTTCTGGCAAACTTAATACAATCATTTGCTTTGTACTTTAAATGCCTGGAATATTTTAACCCTGGAGAAAAATGAATCTCAGTGGGATTGCTGAGAAATTAAGAAAAGTGTGTCCGATGAGCTTGCTTCATACAGAGAGGTGAAATAACACCAGGAGATTCAGCTGATCATTTGATATCTTTACATTAAAAAAACACAAGGCAAACCCTGAGGCATGCCATTGTTATGCTGTGTGACAGGGATTGCTTTCAAACAAGTCGTGTTTTCGACATTAGCTGCATCATGGTTTTATAAATTGCCATTTAAAATGTAAAGCAATGTGCATTCGGGAAGGAAGCCTCCTGAGACCCCCTGAGCCGGAGTGCGGTGGCCTCAAGACCACGGGTCAGGGCTCATCTGCTCAGTGGGGCTTTCCTTGATTGAGGGCGACAGCTGGGTGGGTAGGAGGCAGTGGTGGAAGGGCTTGGGGAGGAGTGGGTTGCTATCCACTCGCTAATTGCTGGCAAGAGTTATGCAGGAGTTGTTTGTTTTCTGATAATAGGTCAAGACATAGTCATAATGGTCTTGATAGCTTGCTTTTGGGTTTCATGATGAGCTATCTGGATGCTCAGTTTTATTGAAGGCTCAGATATTTGGTAAAAAATGTCAAAAAACAATTGAAACACTGAGCCCCCAAAGAAAGGAAATAAGGCTTTGAATTACTGCCTGACTCTGATGTGCCATGATGAGCAATGCATGCAGTTATAGTCCCAGTGCTATTACTCACAAATCACACTGGGAATGCTCCCTCAGCTATTATTGCCAGCAGAGGGATGTTTTCACATCAAGATGTTTAACTCAAAGCATTCGCTTTGTTGGAAAAATCTTGGAGGCCAGGCTTTGGGAGTTTTCCCTTCAGCGTAAAGCAGCAGAGCTATATCCCAGGCTGGAAGCTTTCAGCTTTGGTCTTTGCTGGCTGCGCCAAGGTCAGGCTCTGCTCGCCTCTCAGGAGCTGGCTGTATCACAGCCAGAAATGCATGGTGTCAGCTGGGATTTGCACTGACAATATCGCTCTCGGTTTCAATGTGCATCCTCCGGCATGAAAAGCATTCCAGGAAGGAGGTGGCTGTATCCCCAGAGATGATAACCGATCTCATTTGAAAAACATTGGTTATTCTCTGGAAAACAGAGCCAAAATTAAGACATCATGCAATTAGGACTGTTGTCCCTTCAAATGATTATTTTTCACTAAAAGGTGTTGTTATTATTGGTGGAGAGGTGGCTGCAGGAGCAGTCTATTTGACAATTGTGTGTGACACCAGGAGAAAGAATCACCCGTTTATTTGCTATATAAATCAAATTAATTTAGTTAAATTTACAAACACAGGAAGAAAAGCAATAAAGTCTGTCCTGTGGCTGTGCCCCAAAACAGGCAACACTCAGTATTGAAACTGCTCTCCTCAGGGGAACCAAGAATGTGATGTGGCCGCAAATATTCATTTGGTTGTTGTCATTTCCACTGCTATGTATTTTAAATTTACTTCAAGCACTGTAGAAAACCTATACTGGTGAGAAACCTCCTGCCCAGAGGGACTTGGTGGGGTGACATGCCCACCAGTATGAAGGGAAGTTTTGCTGTCTTGCTCCAAGAAGAGTGAATTGAAGGTTTATAACTCTAGACATACTCCTTCTACCACACAAGGCAGGTCAATATTTATAGGAACATCTTCTGACTCCCTAAATCTCGCCTTCTGCCCCCCTCTGCTGCTCTACCAGCATCCTCTGCCCTGTCCATGCTTCCAGCTGAAGCACTGCACAGCATTACTCTTCCACCTGTGATGCAAAGAGAAGGTAAAAAGAGGTCATACTTGGACAACACTCCCCAGTATTTCTTGCCTTGGTATTTGCTGTGGTAGCCAAGGCAAGATGGGCTGTGATGTGGATTCAGGACACCACAGCCTGTCTCTCTGGCTCACAAGACACTAGTCCAGATGCAAAGAAACTGCAGAATGTAGCCGAGAGGGAGCTGGGTGGCTTTCACCATGCTGGACAGATGGCAATGGCAGGCATTGGTGTGCTTGGTCTCTGCTGACATCAGCATAATTACAAGAGCATATTGAGCTGAAGGACAGCCCAAAAATTCATTTCAGGGAGGACTGAAACAGACGAGAGCCACCTCTGTTTTTTCTTCCTGAGATTATCTTTCATGGTAAAATAAATAGTCTAAGTAAAATTCTGCCATCAGATACCTGTCTATAAATGCCACTGATGTCACAGGAGCATGTTCCATGGGGGAACATGGGAAGAGGATCTGGTCCTCCAGGTGAGGCCCTTCTTGCTGAGCAACCTTTTTTGTGTGCACTTTCTGGGCAGATGGGTCCCTGCACCATTGCTGACCAAGGTGGGCTCAACCTTAGCTATCTGTGGGCTGAAAAAATGCTGCCGGCTTCCAGGATGTCTTTGATACATGTGCAGATGGGAAAGGACGCATTCCAAGCTGTTACTGGGTGCAGTTCATGTGGGATGGGTGCCAGTGGTGATACACTGGGACACAGTAATCTTCTTAACAGCACTTGGCACTGAATGCTGCCTCTCATTCCACATCAATCTGAATCTCTGTGCCATTAGCTAATTGAACTTTGAAGAAATGCCTCAGAAACACTGGCATTGGCAGGCACATTTTTCAAATTATTAAATACAGATTTGGAAAGACTACATGTCCCACTTGGCCTCTGGTCATCAGTGGGATCTGCAAGCCTTTAGATGGCAGGAGCTTGTGAGACCTTCAGATAGTGATGGTGGACCCCGGTTTCACCAGGGATCAGGACTGCACAGAAAAATATTGCTGTAATCTGTCCCAAGGACTCTCATGAAAAGGGATTGGAAATTTAGAAAAGGGGTCTGAAATAAAAACACTTGTTCAACCATTCCCAGCCTGAATAATCGTTCTTGTGACCCAGAAAAGGAGAGACTTCGTTCTGTCTTGCTGGGTCATTTGGATACAGCCCTCCACCTCTGCTTTGTCCAGGCCCTTCTCCTTGGTGGGGAAGTGAGGAACAGCAGTACCTGGTTCATCAGGGCTCCTTTGCACTCCCAAAAGTTTCTCACCCTTTGACGTGAGCACAGCAAGTCTGTCTCATTCCTGCTACCTGTCTGTCCTTCGCACATCCCCTTGTGTGTGTCTCTGTGTTTATTTCAAAGCAGTTGGATTGAAAAAAAAGCCCACTGGGACTGTGGCAGCTCCTAGGGAGGCCCCCAGCCTCCTGATTATAAACCAGCGTGTGTAATTTAGAGCACACTAAGGAGATAAAAGGGCGTCAACTGCACTACCACTTCCCTTGGCTGAGCATTCCCTCTGGGAGCAAAGAGAGGGGCCAGAGACAGCCTCTCAGGCAGGCTTCCCAGCAAATGAAAAGCTCCCCATCCCTTAAAACCTACTCAGAATTAGACGCTGCCTCTGAATAAGCCACTGCCTGTGCTTTCAGCAGGAAAAGGAGCCTCCTCCATCCATTTCTTCTGGCTGCTGGTGGTTTTTCTCTCCAACACAAGGCAACTGAGGCAGATACAGTCCATCTACCCAGGTGATACGGCCTGAGGAATCAGGAATCTCTGGTCGACACTGTTAGGCTGGCAATTGAAAGCAATAGGTCCTTATGGTAATTTAGGCACCAGACAACCACTATGAATAGGAAATGATGGCAGTTATTTTATCTAGTAACAGCATGAAAATGTAAAGTGTCTTTATTGAGCTGCTGGCTTGCTAGTGAGAGCTAAAGGAGATGCTCTCTCGGGTATAACATTTGCAGAGAAGTGGCATGAGATATTGCCATAAACTCTCCCGTTAATAAGCGAGCAGAGGAAGACAGCGCATACCTAATGCAGCCGTGTGAAGGGACAAAATTAAGAAGGTGGAGGCAGAAACCTTTCTCTCTTGGCAGCAGAGGTACCCCAAGGAGAAACGAAGAATTCCCCTCCTGACCCAGCAACTTGAAAACTCATGTACTGCTAATATCAATGTAGGAAGGACGGTTTTGAAAGGAATAAAAGAAAAACACTTCTTACCACATTAGTGTCCTTCAATACCAGAGGGAAATGTAAGTTTCTGCCAAAGGGAGATTAACAGGAAAGCCCAGCTCAGCAGCTGTGCAGTGATGATGCTTTGCAGGTGGCCAGAGGGTGTAGAAATGACTTTTGCTCTGTGACAGATGGGGGAGACATGGCCCAAGCATGTGAACAGCAGCAGCATGTATCCCCAGTTATACCAGTCACGGTGCTGGATGTGCAGTGTTGCAAAGTAGCTCTGGGGGCGATGACCACACACGGTTGAAAGCGAGCTGTCCAGAGGGAGGAGGAAGGCAGCACTCAGGAAACGCTGGGAAGAACCTCTGAATTGCAAAATTGGTTCGAGTTCAGCAAATTCTATTTTCTCTGTAGTTTCATAAGACTGTCTGTGGCATTTGTCACTGATATCTTAATTGGCATGTTATTTAACTGCTTCATAGATTGCTTTTGATAGTTCTTGTCCAATGAAAGCTGTCCTTTGGAGAAAACAAAAACTGTTGAGACATTTAAGATCAGTTTCTGCTGATGTGTACAATTCCAGTGCATGTGTACAGTTCCAGAACAGCTATGGCTTATATTGCTGCATGCAGTCAGAATAGATTTCTGAAAACCTACGTGGCAAAATAATTCACCACAGATAAAGTATTTTGGTAAAGCCAACAACTTTTGGCAGTACTTTGCTTTTGAAAAAACAGCTGATTTTTAAAAAACAGGAAAAAAGATCTGCTGATGTTCTCACCTCTCATCATCGTAGACACTAAAAAAGATGAGAAAAGGGAGTACCTCCGTGCATTTCCCAGGGAGATCTGTAGTTCTCCTCCCTGTCCACAGGCAGCTCTGTCTCCCTTGTGGCTGCACTGAGTGGTGTCAGATCTGCCCTGCAAGTGAAGTGGAAGCGTGGGAATGGAGAACCAAAGGAGCAGACAAGTCACACCTGTAACCAGAGCCCCATGACACTGTGAGCCAAATGGGTCTTTTTGCTTCTGTACTCATTGGAGGTGAGAAGCGGACAAGGCTTGACAAGAGCGGAGGAGGAGGTAGAGAAAATGCATGGAGAAGCTGCAAGAGTGACCTGATCTTGGGCAAGAAAGGTGCTTTGCAAAGGAGACCCTATCTGTCTATTGGGTTTGCTGATGGAGGTTTTAGGCAAAACTATGTCTTCACATGGAGAAAGTCTGTGACGACAGAGGCTGCCCCAGTTCACAGTGAGGGAAAGCACAATGACTTTATGAAGGCAGAAGCTCATGCAGGAAAATAATTCAGACTGGAAAAAAAGATAAAAAAATGCTACTGGTGAAGATAAATAATCTTTGGAAGAACTTAGAACTTAGCAGGAGGTACCACTGGTCTCCTTCAAAGGAATCTTCAAAGCCAGGCTTTTTGGAAAGGATGGGCTCCAGTCAAAGCACAAAGCAGTCAGTATGAAGTTACATGTACTTTACAGGGGGCAGCCTGGAGGGCTGCAACTCTTCTGCCAGTTTTAAAAGTCGCTTCTTCTTCCAAAAGGTTCTGCTTCTCTAGAGATGTGCCCTGTAATGTCGCAAGATGACAGTTTTAAGTGCTTAGGGAATACCAGCAGAATGGACAGCAGATGGTGGTCCCTGCCCATGAACCAGTTCAAAATGGCATCTCCTGTAATCACTGCTGGGGACAGGGGGCTGGGCTGGAGGGATCATTGCGCTGAACTAGTGAGACTTTTCTTATGTTCCTGCTTAAAAGACAACAGAGGAAAATGATAACTAACAGTGCAAACATCTCTCCTCAAAACCTGCTGTGAGACCTGGGAGAACACAGGAAGCTTTGTACATTGTTTGCATTCAAAGGATGCAGAAAACTGCCTGATGCCCCAGTCAGGTCAAAGGAAACGCACCCTTAGTGTGCCCTATTGCCCCCACTATAAAGGACTATAAAAAGAGCTGGGCTGATGCACTCAGATGTAGACACACAAGGGAGCAGTGCCTAATTGGCATGGATCCTGCTCCTCCAGCCCCTGGCCAGACAGAAAACGAACCTTAGCTAGATGGAGGCAGTGACACATTTAAACACCCAGTTAACATCCCTAGAAGGCAAGGATGAAAATGTAAGAGGGATCCTTCCCTGCACCAAGGCGCCCATGCAGGCTGTCCCTGCTAGAGGGCAGCGACCGGTTAGATTGGTCTGGCTCCTTTCCCAAGGAAATATAAAAAGTGGAGCCAGAGTACATCCCACACCAGCCAGCCTTGCCAGAAGTCCTACCAGCAGTCAGAAACGTGGACACACAAGCAGGCTGGTTAGCTGCCCGAATGGACACTTGTGATACCCTGAGCAGCATCTGCCTCTCCTGTTCTTGGGATAATGACTAGTGCTGATGTTGTCCAAGTCAGGTTACATTTCTCCTATGGCTGTTGGTAATGGAGAGCACCCTAGTATCAGCTGCATGGGAATCATCCCAGGGGTGTCAGCAAAATATACAGATAGGATGAAAAGGAGCTTGGGTTTGCTATGTCTGCAATGTCTTGCAGAGCAGGAAGGGAGAGAGAGCATCATGTAGGATGGTCACCCCTACAAGTGCCCAGTCAGAAAGATTAAAAAAACTGATTGAAACTCAAAATCTCATACTGGATTTGGACCGAGCAATGCATCTTTCAGGCTATCATCCTGCCAAGTCATGCAGTGCTTAGATACTTGAGGGTTTCCACAAGCATTTTCCTTTCACCTGAAAAACCGGAAAACAGAAAAACTGGAAAGCTATTGCTGCTGCAGTCAGTTTTTATGTCTAGCTGATCCTATTACCATGCAAACCTGATGCAGTCGCAGCAGCAGCTGAGCTGTTAGAGCACTGTAATCCCATGTGTATTATGGTGATGCCACTTGAGCTGCTAATTTGGCAAAATCTGGATCCTAATGGAGATTCAGCCTATGGACTTCTGCCACTTCACACTTGTCTGTTACAGAATAAACCATCTTGGAAATAATGGCTGCAGTCACCGGAAATTTGTAACCAGCAATTTAATGGGATTCACCACGTGCCCCTTGCACATGAACTTATTCCTCGTCTCTCTGGCTGCCCCCATACAGCTCAATAATGCCATCAAGGACACGCTCCAAGGTTTGAGGCCAGGTAGGGTAGCAGACCTTGCATTCCCAAGCCTGGATGAGACCACCATGTACTCCAGTTAATGGGGTTATGCTGGTCAAGAGCCTCTGTTTGCAAAAGGAGAAGAAAGAACTGGATCCATACATGCATGCGAGACCACACTGCTGAGCTTTTGTTTGCAAGTGAAGCTGTGTGCACAGCCAGCTGCTGTGGCTCAGTGGGTGTTGGGTCCCTTGTCAAGCAGGTGCTAAATCCTATGTTGAAATGCCTTACCTGTTGTAAGCAGGTGCGGTGTGTAGGACTCTGGACAAAATACGGGCAGTAAAACAATTCCAAAAAGTGCTCCCATGAACGTGAACTCATGTGCTGAACAGGAGTTACCTTCAGATGTACTGAACACCCATTTTCATCCTTTTTCACAAATATTGGTGTCGGAGAGTTGTTCCTTGGAAGGTCACATATAGCAAGCGAGATGGGCACAGATGTATACAGGGATTTGGGCATTGCAAAGGTCCCTCACCATCCCTGAAGGTAGTCTTTGCTTTGAACAACAACAACCCTTTTTGTATACTAGCCCAGAGGCATGGATGTATATTTAGATTGAAGATGCTCCTATGCACCTGTGGGATCAGGGACACCTCTCCTCCCAACCCCCAGAAAGTAGCTGGGTCTCAAGGGGGCTGGACTGTGGAACTGCCAGAGCCATGAGACTATCTGGACAGCAGGGATAAGGGGTTCAATCTCTGTTCCCCATGGATATGGGGGTGCCCCCCAAGTCTAGTCATTCAGTTGAGTCAATCAGTCAAACAGAATTAATCTCCAGGAATTCAGGTGGCAATAACCAGAGTAAATAGAGAGGATGTTTTGCTCATTTAAGGCAGAATACTTGCACTGGTAACTTGCAGACTGAAATTTCCTAGTATAAAGTATTTGTGCAGCTACCAACTACAAATCAGGAAGAAACAAATAATAAATAGCTGGATGCTCACAGTTACTTTGGGAATGGAAAAAAAAATACATTTAAGCAAATCAATTCACTCACTTGTCCTCAAGTCTGCCTGAAAATATTCTCAAAGTGTCACTCAGCACTGCAATAATTATCTCCAGTTCTCATTTACAACCAAATGTTAAGAACTGAGAGATACATACTCCTTCCATCCTTAATGTTTTTTGGGGGGCTTGTGTAATCAACTGTTCCAGCATTCACATTTTTCACTTATTTATCTACTCAGACCTCCCTTTTTTTTTTTTTTTTTTTTTGATGCACAGGTTCTCTGCAGTCTGGCAGAACCAGAATTGCAGTATTGATTTAGGAAGAGGCAGTTGTGACAATACAGTCCCAGGCTAATTCTTGCGCTTTACAGGGGCTGCTCTGTCCTCAGCAGCAGTGTCACCCCCAGCATGGGGCTCACATTTAAAAAGAAAAAAAAAAAAATTAAAGAAAAGCTACTTTTCTCTGTTCTGATTTGAAGGGAAAAAGGATTACCAAGGCTAAATAAGCCATCTGAGTACTTAGCTAGCAAGCCTAAATAGCACCCTGATAGGAAGTTCTGGCAGAGAGCTAATTAAATTAACTCTCTTTGATTTATTAACAAGCAGAGCAACATATCACACAGGATTGTCCCATGAAATGAATGTGCTTTCTGATTCCCTCAGCTGCAGTCACCTCCTGGAAAACCCAGTTACAGGGACTCAAGTTTAATGAGACTCAATGGCTCGAGAGGGATCCCTGCCCACCAACAGAGATACGCACTGGTAATAATATGTAAAAGCATGTTTATTTTTGTTACACTTCCCTAATTCCTTTTTAATATCTAGGACTATCTAATGGCTAATTTGTAATTTCCTGCTCACCGATATGCAGATGAATGACAAGCAAAAGCCTTCTGCATGTTTAATTATTCTGTTGATTTAGAAGTCACTTTTCCCTCAGTGCAAGTTTCTCTCTGTGTGCTCTCATGCATCACGTATTTCATTATTTTTAGAAGCATGCTCTGTGCCTTTTTATGCTCTCATAGTTCCAGCATCCAGTAATTACCATGTTTTGTGTCCAACAGACCTGATCAGACCTGATTTACGCCAGCAAGTGTAAATCAGGAAAACATCACTGACTCTAAATGTAGTTATTCCAAGTTGCACCAGAGCAGAGATGTGACCTCTCCTATTTTTAGTGATGGGGGAAATGTTATTTGTGTGCTGAGACCCTTGTGAAGTAGCAGAATATAAAATTTAGAAAACTTCAGAGTGGTGAAAATCCAAATTGAAGCCTGTGAATGCACAGACGCGAATCTATTTATGTAGCAAGCTCTACTTCTGCTTAACCGCTGCAAGGAACTGTGACTCTCTTTGCATATTTGATTTCTCTCCCTCAGTAAAACATAGTCAGCTTAACCTATTTTTGCTACTTTCTAACAGTTTCACTGGTGGGGTTCTTCCTTATGCCTTACATGTAGCTTTGGTATCCAACTGCTCCTTTGTTAAATTAAGGCAATTAATAAATGGAGATGTTAAGCAATCAATTTTGCCTGCATATCTCCACAGCCTTACGTATGACTGGCTGTAATCACAAGATAAATGCAATGTGCTGATGTATGGTAATGTTCAATAATACATTCTCCGCCAGGCTCAATTCATCAGGGAGTTTCTGGAGGGGAGGCATTTGTTATTGGCTGTCTCCGGACCTCAAGGATAACATTTCTGTCCTTTCCATTGGCCGCCCCGCTGCTGCAAACCTCTTCCCGTCTTATTTTGATGATGAATATGAAGGCATGCTAAGCTGTGCTGGAGAGTAGCTCTCTCCAACTGCACTCCCTCCCCGGGCTCAAGGACTCAGGGGCTCCCTGACTGTTTCCCCTGCCCACTGCCAGCAGCAGCAGCAGCAGCAGCAACGCCAAAAGTTGTGATGCTTTTCTTCACCCAGTGCTTTGGGGCTGTGTTAGATCTTATTCACCTGCGGTTTCAGCACTACAAGGCAAAGAGGGTTTTCTCAGCTGCCGGGCAACTTGTCTGCGTCGTCAACCCAACACATAGCCTCAAGGTGAGTTAAAAATATATTTTTTCTTCTAACATCTCCTTGTTTTCCCCACCACCAGCACCCGTGTTTCTCCATAGGGAATGAAATTATGCTCTGGCAGCAAGAGGAGAGTGTTGTTAACACATTGCAGCCCTGGCAGAGAGGATGTTTGCATTGTCTGAATGCATGATTCCCTTTGGAGCAAAGGAGAAGCAACCCACTGCTCTGAGTGATTGTGGGAAGTCGCTGCTCCCTCTCCCCAAAGTTTTCTCATCCCTTTCACCCACATAATGAGCAGGCATGTTGCAAGCATGTAGTAAAAAATTATTGGAAGAGTTACTTGGATTAATTAACATCCCTTTTTTGGTGAAAGGATGCTGGGTGGTCTCTCAGGATGGCACCTAAGCACAGAGGGATGCTACCAGGCAGTGGGGAAAAGGAAGAGGGGAGGTGGCAGCAGAGGCATTTTCACTGCTGTTGTTTGCTCTTTCAGGGGAAAAAGGCTGTTTCTGTCTCCTGAGGGGAGTCTGAAGGTGTTCCTCTGGCGCTGAAAGCGTCCTTTAGCTGTTTGCAAGGTGAATCTATTTTAGGTGGAAGAATACATTTGCTTTAATGCAAAACTATTTATAGTCCCCATAAAACATTTCTCTTACTCAGACAGCTCTGGATTTCCACTGACAAAGTGTTAACAGCTCCATCTATACCAGAGCCTTCATGTTTGTAGTAGAGAAGCAGCAGCAGGGGGAGAAAGCAATCAGGAGGCTTTAATTACTTTATCACTGTAGTGAATGACCAACTTTAATGAAGTGGTTTCTGTTTTGTGGTCAGTCCTTGTGGCCCTGACCTGTGAAGTAGCTCTGCTATCCTGACACAAGCTCAGAAATTAATTTAATTCAGGACAACTTATTTTCGTCTCTGCTACAGTCCCTGTGAGGTACTTGGAGGGGTTGCAGGGAGCATCTTTCCTGAGCTACAGGTCCATGGGAGGTCTATTGATGGGGTAAATCCCTTTTCAGAGCAGCATCGCTCCCCCAGAATGGCATGTTTCCCACAGTTATATTTCCAGTTTCAGGCTGCGCTCAGGCAGGAAGAGGTCATTTCTAGCAGAGTGCCAAGTCCAGGAGGATTTCCAGGGGAGGCTGTGCTCTAAGCACTGCCGGCTGGGGCAGGCACTCACAGGGGATGAACTGCTTGAGTGCAGGCACTCCTCTCCCAGCATTGCACTCCTCCGTCAACACAAACTGAGTTAAAACTGCACAGCCCTCTCATTATCTGAAAGAATCTGATTGTCTGAATGGATAAAAGAAATAACTGCATTCCTAAGTGCATGGGGGGATTTTGTAAGTGAATGCTTCTGTGCTCAACTCCTTTTATGTGACTGTCTCCTGCTACTTTCATCTATAATTTTAATTAATAAAAAAAAATTTTGAGCAGAAAAAAAGGTTATTGAAGGTCACAACACAGTTTTAGTGCCAGTGGAACTGTCTGATGAGACTCCATAAGCACACTGAGGGGTGACTACTGCTCCACTGGTATCTAAGACTAGACCTGAGTTTATCATTTCAGGTCCTACCGAGTTGCAGATTTCACATTGTAGGAGCTGCAGCATTTTATCTTTGAGCATACAAAAAAAAGTTGGTGACTGTTACTCTGTGTTAAACTCATGGGGCATTTCAGTTTACTAAAATCCGCCATGGCCAAGCTCTTCACTGCTCAGACCCAGAGCCCAGTAGAGATGAATTATGCTGATACTGCCTTGGATTTGAATAATTTGAATGCAGACATTGGATACAAAACTCTCCTGGAAACAAACAAGACCCTCTAGGAAAAGGTCTGATGTGTTAGCAAAGCCCCAATAAGAATTATCTTGACCTGGGTAGGAATTGCTCTCCTGATAAAGTTACATTAGGAACCCTACAGCTAGTGTTTCTTCACAGGAGCCTGTTGAGACACCATATAGATAGACAAGCTGAGAAGAAAGCTCTCTGCTCTGGAAAACCCATCTCTCTGTAAAGTGAAACATGCTTTGAAAGTACTCCCAAGTTACCCAGCTCACATCAAGCTACATAAATACAGTGGGCTTTAGCTCTGATCTACTCCCCAGGTGTTCAGTTTCGTTTCCCATGAGCTCTGTGAGGAATGAATCATCACTTTGTGGCAGGACCCAGAGGAGACGGGTGGATTGGACCCCTTTGTGCCCAGCGTGACAGTACCAGTTCCCACCCAAAGCAGCCTGTGGGCCAGCACCAGCTGGCTCCGAGTAAGCAAGGCACCTTGTCCAAAACCTGGTGTCAGACACAAGCCAGATGAGCCAGCTTCTCCGGGTGCCCACTTCTCCCCCAGGGATACACAGGGAGGCTGTAGTTGCTCTCAAATGACGCCTGAGGGACCATTAAACATGAAAGGGCCAAATGTATTCCTCTGTGCTGCTTTACAGTATTATGGCTGTATGTTTCATAGTCTATTATTTCTACCTGGGTCATTTCAACTGTAACATTTTGTTGACAGCCCCCAAATGTATCTTAACAATTGACAAGTGGAGTGAAATCTGTATTAAGGTTTGCGGTCGATGAATACAAGCCTGCTAGGAAACAAGGGCTAGAAGCAATGTCATTTCTCTCCCTTCTCTTCAGGGCTTAAGTGTTTGTGCTAACTCCAAAACTGTAAGATCTTTGCAAAGGGATTATTTTATTCTGTATATCTACAACACTGGTGCAAGGGGGCTCCTGGTTGATTGGTGCAAATGATAAATGACAGGCATCATACTCTGCTGTGATTATGCTCATTGACATCCTTCACGCGGGTCAGGTCTTCAATCAGTGCCAACGCACATAACTCCATTAAAGTCAAATTGCAGCAGGACCTCCATTCTTGCTCCTTCCACTTCCGAGGGAGTGTTCAGGGATGATAGTGGGTTCCAGCCCACTCTGGAGGATCCATGGTTGGTGGTCACATATGTATGCTAGAGACTTGGCATCACGTAAAGCATTTGGTGAGCAGCAGAGGGCAGGGTACCCTCCAGGGAAAGGTTGCACTAGCTTCTGCTGTCACAGACCCACAGCTGGACCAAGGGGACTCTCTTGTAAAGTTATGCCAGCAAGCCGTCCTCATAATCACAGCCTGGACCTCTGACCATGACCAGAGCCCATCACTTACCTCTTCTTTTAGCAGAGGTCCGGAGGTTGGTAGAAAAACACACACTTAGAAAGAAACCCATGTATTTCTTCCCACTGAAAGGCTCATTAATTGGCAAGGCTGATGAGTGTTTCAGTGTTTTTTAAAGGGCAAGATGGTAGAAGTGTCAGCACAGACACCTCTATTGATCTGCTGTTGTTTTCCCTGTGCACAACAGCCTGACACAGGCTAAGACAATTCCTGACACAAGAAAGACAATTTTGCAAATGTCTCCCACTGTTTCGATGGTTTGTCAGGAGTATGAATGGGGGGGGAGGTATTCCAGAGCCTCTTTGTCCTTCTTGCCGCTTTCTGCTCTTTGTCCTCCCATGAGGTTTCCCAGACATAGCAGCAGCATCTTACAGCACAATACTACACTGGGATCAAAATTCACTTGCCAAGCAGAGAAAACCACTTATTTACCGCACTTCCATAGGTCACCTTCGTCCTCAGTCATATTATACGCATTACCTTGTAACCTGTTTCCATTCAAGCGTGTGGTCAACCTGACATCTCCCCTTGGAGAGACACAGTCAGGCAATAGAGCTCCTCAGCCAAGTGGATGCTCCCTCCAAGGCTGTATTAATTGAAGGAACACCGTTTATGCCACTGGCTGCAGGTCCCAATGTGAAGGGAAAGTTTTAAGGTGCTCCATGTGCATGGAAAAAATGAGCAGGGTTTGCTCATCCTGCAGAAATGAGGCTCAATGAATTCCTGCACACTTCCCCCTTTGTTAATAGCAATTCTCCCCAGCACTGCTAATTGCACCCTGCAAAGAAGCTGAAGGTGTGGAGAAGCTGAAGGTGTGGGAGGTTGTCCTCACTCCTTAGCTGGCAACAGTCCCTGTCCCCAAAACCAGCGGCACACAGCAGGGGACTGCAGTGCAATCACAGCTCAGCCAGGTGCCGATGCTTGGCAAGATGTTGCATACGGCTGGATAAAACAGATTCAAGGAGTTACTGGCTTTTTACACACAACTTTAACTCTTTGGGGAGTGTGAAAAATGTTCTTATAAAGAGTAAAAATGTGTGTTTACAATGCTGTTGTAAAAAACACTGATCTCCACCTCTGTAGAACTTCAAAGAACTTGCTGAAATACAAAAGAAACGCATTCAAACGAGGGCATAAATAGTTCAATCTTATATTTGAAAAGGATCCTAACATGGTTTATAGGGCCAAGATGTCATTTAGCAATTTTTTAAATCAAAAAGCAAATCTGCTCTGACTTAGGGAAGGGATTTGAATCATGTTACAACAGTTTGGCTCTGCACGCAGTGGCCAGCTAAATAGCATTGTAATCCACTTTATCCCCAGTAGGATTAAAGTGCTATGATGCATTACACCCCCATGAGATTTATTTGTTTGGAAGGAGGAGAGTGACTTTGAAACCTGTTGCTAACAACCCCCAGATGTCCTTTGCCACCATCTCAGCCCAAACACCCTCAAATCTCCCCTGTAGGGCTATGATTTGGGGACTAAGTGGCATTTGGCCCCAGTGTCCAGCAGGGTTGTGACAGCTGTGTCGAGAGGACCTGCAATACCCACTGCTGCCTGCAAACCTGGGATCCTGGCAAGGTGCCTATGTCCCATCCTGGCTGTAGGACAGGCTGTGTAAGCACTGGGCACCTCAGACTTTTAAATCCTTTTGTAGGTATGTGAATAGCAGCAGGTAGTGCTTTGACAGCCCTCCTTCAGCCCTGCCTCTGTTTGAAGGGCTTTCAGCAGGCAAAAGTGGAACTTGAGTTGGCCACGAGCACTCTAGAAGCCTCAGTCTGTCCTGCAGATGTGAGCATAATGGTGCTCTGCAGAGGTGAGGCATAGCATGCTCTGGCAGCTCTCCTCAGGGACTCTCCATTCGCTGCTGCTACCTGGTCCCAGGAACTCGTCTATCCAGTAAACCATTAACCTTAAGCCCGCAGATCCCTGCACCAGCCATGGGACTACAGCACAGGGCAGCATGGACGTTACTCCAAGCATGCTGCAAAGCAGGACAGCTCTGAGCTTCAGTGTGGTCTCACAGAATATCAACTACAATGTCTCCTTGGGAGAGGGAGGGAAAGAGCTCCCACTTCAGAAGTTTCTGCGTTAATAGGCTCTGGCTTCCTTCTCTCACCTCCCACCCCAAACCCACTGCCGAAAATTAATTACCACTGTTAACTGGTCCTGCCCGTTATGCTGCAGCTCCGGAGAAGGGATACGGTGGGTAGGCATTGAGTCCTTTCCTACCCACATTTGATTTTGAGGGTGAATTTGAGGCAATAGCACAAGGGCTAATGATTCTAAACTGAAGAAGGATCAATTTAGATTAGATATAGGAAAGAAGTTTTTTTACGATAAGGGTGGTGAAACACTGGCAGTTTTCCCAGAGAGGTAGTGGATACCCTATCTCTGGAAACATTCAAGGTCAAGTTGGACAAGGTTCTGAGCAGCCTGACCTAGTCAAAGACATCCCTGCTCATTGCAGTGGGGTTGAACTAGATGACCTTCAGAAGGCACCTTCCAACTCAAGTATTCTAGGATTCTATGACTTGACAATAAATCCCACCTGGATGCAGGACTTTTGAAGTCAGATGTTATCAATGGAAGATGGTGCTGTTATTTTAATAGTAGAGAAATCTCTCTCCCCTTGACAGGATGTTTGACAGCAGGGTGAGAAGTAGCCATCAGACACTGCCAAATATCATTTTGTAATCCACCCACTCTGATATGGCTCAGTATATCAGGAATTTCTCAGTGCGGCCTCTGGGTTAGACATAATGGCCCAAATAACTCCCTCAGGAGAAATATTGCCCCAAATGAATTGCTATGACTAACACAGAGGGTGCAGAGAAAAGAGGGGTGTTTTAATATAAGCCTTGATTACATGAAATCATCAGCAAGGTCTCAATCTGCTTCCCAGTAGATGGAAGTCACCCCTGGACATTCCCACAAGCCCTCAAGTCCTATAAAGTCCTAGTCCAGGTTCCCAGCTACCATGGATTTTGCCTCAAAGTCAGAATTTAAAGAGAGTATAATTTTTTGTTTAACCATTAGGATTCTCTCCTGGTATCCAAGAACTCACAGCACACTTAACTGGGGGACATAGAAATTTCATTTTTTTTCTCAGAAAAAAATCAGAGGTTCTTAAGTAATCCAAGCAACTGTGTTTAAAGAAGCACATCAGATCCCAAAGAGCTCTGGTAAAATGAGGGAAAGGAGCTACTGTGTCTGTGCCCTATCTTCCCAGGGTTTTGGCTTTCCTATGCTGTTTAAAAGCCATAATACTTGTCCTTTGGAGGCAATATGTTGGACCTGCTTCTGTTGTGATTTTTGCAACAGAAGTGGGCAGAGCTGAGCCACCATGTTCAGCTTCTGGTGGAGCTGGGTAGAGCCTGAAGTTTCCACTTGGGTATGGCTGAACATGACAGCAGCTTCCCAACCAACCTACATATGCATGGCGTATTTGGAAATGGAAAGCATGGATGTTCAGACAACCACCTTATCAGACTGCATTATTTTTCTTTCTTTCCATGGCTTGCCTCTTTTTGTTAAGTACCTTTTCTTCTGTGTTATTGTTCCTTCTCATGCTTCCCATTCCCTGCTGTACCAAAGCCTCAAAGCAAAAGATTCTCCTCATCTGTTGTTCAATACCCTAATTTGGGGCTTTTCTGCTCCTGCTGAAAGGAAAGCATCACTAACTTCACTGCAACTTTGGAACTCTTATTTTCCTGTAAGCTCTTTCAGAAGAAATTACAATCATTCGATCTTCAGCTTGTTTGGTGCCACCAATTTCCCCATTGACAGACAAAGTCTCACTTTAAAACAGTCATTGGCAAGATAAGGAAAGCTACAAAAGGCAGCAAACCATTGCTGTCACCACTTGTGGATGTAGCTCAAGCAAGGAAGTCAAGTGTTCTACATGCCTACAAAACCTAGTTGCCATTATGCACTGAAGTAGGGCTCGAGCAAGCAGGTCCAACTGAAGGAGCCACAGCACTTGCTGTCCACCAGTATAGTGAGCCATGATAATGATCACACCATCTGGTAAAAGAGAATATCTTCCCTCTGCTTTGGTGTGGCAAAGCAAATCCACTTTCAGCGTGGATTTAAGCTGGCAGTCTGTTGTGTGCACTGCCAAAGTAGGCACACATCCCTTCTTCTTCAATGCAGCAGGAGCAAGCAGCTGGGAAGGGGAGTGGCCTCAGCTGTTTTTCAGAACCTCCCGCAAGGCTCTTACCCATTGGGATTATTGAGGGCTGTGCTGAATGGAAAAATTTCAGTTGCATCTGGAGATCTGAAAATCTCCAGGGTGACCTGCTGCTAATAACCACCTGCAACACTCCTGCTCAGCTCTCCCACAGCATTCTCCAAAGAGGGAAGTGCGTCCTGGCACTGCCAATAAATTGTACACATACACAGTGTACAATTAGAAGCACTTTTATTTATTTAGAGGCACTTCTGAGCATCTTATACAACATTAATGGATTTATCTTTAGCTCTCCCCTTTAGTCTCCTCAATACCATGAAAGCATCCCTTTAGGAGAACAGCAGAGACCTCTGAGTACTCTGTGTGTTTATTTTGGTGAGTTTTTTTAAAAGGCAGAAATGTTTGAAACAACTTTGTGAAGATATTAACCAGCTATTTCCATACCAGATGAAACGCTTTCAGTTCTAGCCTTTTCTTCCGTAGCAATTTCATTCTGAACTGATCCAAACTGAAACTCTTTTTCACTTCCAGATTGGCCTCCCCAGTAAAAAAAAATCATTTGAAGAGCTTTAGTGATGTTATTGGTATTGACACCTTAGGCATCAGTATTTTACACACGGAAATATTAAGCTCCAGAGTGGCTGGTGAATTGCCCATCAACCCCTAGTAAATGCATAGTGGAGAAGAGACACGTGTCCTTGTGAATATCTTAAACACAAGATCACACACTCTTTCTCATCAAATGCCAGCTGAAATGTAAAACGAAACAGAGAAATGGAGCATAAATAAGACAGAAAAAGATTAAATTGGTAATGCCTCCTTGTGCAGAAAACAAATGCTATAGATGAGCAAGGAGGCGGATACTACAGACCAGAAAACCACATCAGCGGAGGATGGAAATGTTCTTCCACTCTTAGGAACTGCCATGTGGAAAATAAGCAAAGTAATAAGCGTGAAAATGGAGTAAATGACCACCACACAATGATTACATAGGGCAGCTGAGATAAGGGGAGAGTTATGGTCACCTTCAGGCTTTGCAAAAATGAGAGGGTGAAATGGGAACAGCAGGATGGTGGCAAGTGGGGTGATCATGGCAGTACCTTGACCTCAGCAAGAACACTCAGGGGTTCAGTGTCAAGCACGTGCACAGACAGAAAAAAATGGATGTTTTGCAGGAGCAGACATTTAGTCAGATATACTTATTCTGGAAATTATCAAACTTGATCCAGCAAAAGACCATATGGAAAATCTGATGGACTTCAGCAAACTTACCCATTTCTTTTGAAGAGGGAAGCCCAAAGACATCCTCTTCAATAGGAATGTCTGACTGCTGCATTGCAAGGACAGCAGTATCACCTGAGGATACTTCGTTGCAAGCAGAGATGTGCTATCCATGCTGGATGGACTCCCATGGTATGTAAAGGCACATCACAGGCTAGTGGAGCCAGACTTTGCTTGTGGGGCAGTACTTGAATTCCCTATTTGTCCTACCTGAGACCTGAAGATCCCTCTGTGGTGCAACATCCTTTCAAATCTACAATTAGTGAGATTCATTGTTCTCAAAGACAGACTGTTTTTCTTGCCACCAACAATCAAGGGAGGCAGAAGACTAGCTTGGAATGGATATGTCATTTTTGTCTAACTGAAGTTAAATTAAATAAACTCCACTGATACTGTACAGTTCCTTTGACTTATGCAAAAGAAAAACCAAGTATGATAATTATCTCCTTAATATAAAGCCAGAAAGGGTGGCCACAGTACCACCAAGTACTCATTACTATTTTACACAGGTTCAGGTAACACAAGGGGCCCCTGGTGGTCTAGTGGTTAGGGTGCAGGACTCTCACCACTGTGACCTGGGTTTGATTCCCAGCCCCCCGGGCAGATGGAGCTCGTCAGCCCTGTAAGGCAATCCATCTAAGAGAAGGTCACTCTAAACAAACCTACGTTCTGAGGACCTCACTGCCACTGTCCAAGCTTGCTTGGCCCCGGCAGATGAACCTCAGGATTAAAGGGTGGGCTCAGTTCAGCGCACGCTGGGTCTCACCTAAAAAATCCACTGCGCAGGCTTGAAGGGTTAATGACCTTTCCCAAATCTTCGCTGGCGAAGACTGGCCATTATTAGGTAACACAATCTTCTTTCCACTCCCAAAAAGGAAGCTTTCAAGGAGATTTCTAATGCTGCAATACTGTATAAAAACAGAACGTGATGTGTACAGAGAGGTACAGCAGTCTAAAGGTGTCAACAGCAATCTTCAAACATTTGCCTCAACAATGACCAAACCAAAGTAATACCAGAAAAACATATCTAAAAAGAATGAAGGAGGCAGACAGAAGGTCATGTGGGACACACTTGGGAATCCAAGGATCAGCACAGGGGACTGACACCAGTGAAAAAGTATGGAGCTATACGAGTTATACGACTATCTGGTAATTTAAACTCATCAGAAATGCAAATCCTCATAGGTGGTCCAAAGCCCAGGGATATTACCAGCTAATTAAATCAGTCCAGATTGGAAAGGAGGTCACTGTGGCAGATGAGGGATGGCAAAAGAGAGCAAGACATACTCCAAAATACGCTTTGGGATAAGCACCCTTATTGGTAATTGCAAGCAATACTAAATAAACTCTGAAGGGTAGAGGACAGATGTTCAACATCTATCAGAAAAGACTTTGCACTGTGGCACAAGTGTAAACATGTTCCTAAAGAGCGCTGAGCAGAGCAAGTCACAAGGAGAAAATAATCCACTTGGGCAAATCTGCCTTTCATTCTCCTTATGGGATGGCTGCCGGCAGAACAAACTTTTCCTGGGCTTATTCAATTAACTGCTTCATGATTACTTCCCCCCTATGGCAAGATCCCTAATGCTTCAGATCCGCTTTTGGACATGCAAGCTGTGTTAATTAGCTGTGCAAAGAGGCACAAAGCAGAGATGTTACTTAGGTAGTGTTGGTTTTGTTCCGTGCCTGGATTCTTCTGTGTCTGCTCACAGGCTCTGGGAGTCTCTTTCTGTTTCTTTGATGACTGAAAGCCAGAGGCGTTACACAGATTTTGGTAATTTAGGATGAGATAGCATCACTAGAGGTGAGGAAATGCCTTTTTCACCCAGCTTATGGTTTGCAGTATGGAAGTCTGTGGGTGATCTGTATTTTCTTGGGAGATCTTAAAATACTGTCATCCCCCATGAATTTTTTAGTCCCTTAAAAGGTATCACAGTCCTGGTGCAGCAGCAGCAGAGGGGGAGACAAAGCTTGGTCCTTATGCCATCCCCAACCCACTTCACAGGCCTTTATGGGTTTATTAAAATAGTTTGCATTAGTACGTCAGACTAAAGAGGCAACTGAAATGCAGGCACATGTTCTCCTTTGATGCCTTGGCAGTGGCTGTGCAGGCCCTGGAATCAGGAATGGCCTAGGCTTCACCATAGGATAGCTGACAGGAGCCCAAGACACAGGTCCTTGAAAAATCTTGTGTTTAAGGTTTGTTGGCTTTGGGGATATGCTCATATTTTATTTTCTCTCCTCACATTCTTACAAAATAGTTGTGATGTGGTCAGGGGCTTGTCTGACGCATTCAGTTTCCTCTCTGCCATCATTCTGGAAAATGTTTTTTTGGGATGTCTTTATCCCTGTTCAATCAAGCAGTACCCCATATAAATATTTCCCTCAAGACATGAACCCAGGTTTAAACTTAATATTTGCACTTCAGGGAGTCATATAAATTTTCCACAGGCACATGCTGACCTCGGCAGAGTGCAAACTCAAAGAAGGCAGCAATGCAGCAGGACCACATTCATTACAAACTGGCATGTGTCTACTTGCAGACAATTCACAGCTATGCCCAGGTCAAGATTTAAACTGTGGCAGGAAAACAGATGCAAATGTTTGCAGTAATTCACCATCGCTTCTTCTGGTTCCCCCTATACAGCCAAACTGGAGCCCTTTGTCCAATTACAATTCCTGCCTGGAATCTCAAGGGTCTAAATCATACAGGAAATGATATAACTTAAAAAGAAAACTAAACTTTTACTGAGTTTCTTCTGCCATAGAAAATATTTCAAAAAAGAGACTCAAAAATGTTAGGGTCATGAATGGTTGCACAAACATGACCACTGATTTGTAAATAACTGATTATAAAGACTGAATTTTCTTTCGGGCTGTTGGTAAAAGATGAAGGCACTATCAGAAAACAGATCTGAGACCAGCTTAATCACCAGAAGCTTCACAATGCAACTGGAGATAATTTAGACTTGCAGCTAAACACGAGCATACTGGTATCTCATAACAATTTTTAAGCTTCTAATGATTTTTCAATAATAAGCTAGTGATTAGGAAAGAACATCCCAGTTCACAGAAAAATCCAGGCTGTGTCTGGGTATTCTGCTTACTTTCTGCTTTAACTAAAGCAACTTTAATTTACCAGAGGCCAATCAACAGCCGGTTGCAAGAGAACTCAGTCTGATGAAGCAGATGTTGTGGAAGGGAAAACCTTTTCATTACTCACTCACAGGGAAAATGTGCCAAAAGCAGCCTTTCAGCATTTTCTGTAATAGTAACTTTTGCTTCTTGACTTTCACAACACAGAAGAAACTTGCAGATCAAGTAGCTTCTGAACTGTTTTTCATGGAAAAGGACCTTGATACTCTCTACAGGCAAGTCACGCAGTGGGTTGCAGCTACCTCCAGTTCTGGATGACCCAAAATTACAGCTCCAGTGCTCCAGTAAGATCTGTGCCACCTGGTGCTTGCAAATAGCTAAGTGTTGAAAGTTGAGCAAGAATCTAGTCCAGCCCTCTGCAACCAAGTTCTGCAGCCTAAGTCTGGTTTTGTGGATAATTTTTTTCCCTCGTAGGGAGCAACCCTACATCTTGGTGGGTATCATCCATCTATTCCTGAGTTCATGGGTAAAATCAGACTGACCTCCCTGGAGAGCACTCTGTGTTGACTGACCCAATGCTCTGAGCCCAGGCTACAGCTAAAGATGACAGAGGGTTTGCTGTGGTTACCTCTGTACCCAGACTACCTTTTCCCTCCGTGTACAAACAGAGCCTTTGAGCACACCAACAGCCCCAGCAGGCTGTTCGTCTCCTGCCCCCCTTGACCCTGGACCTGCAAGAATGGATGAACAGAGATGCAGCCAAGGCTGGATATGAGCCAGGCTGAGCCTACGGGATAAATAGGTGTGTTAGGTGGCTGCTGTGCCTGAACTAATAAGCCCTGCAGGAAGCAGGATCCATTCAATACAGCATCCTGCCAAGGCCTTGTAGTCTATCTGCCTCCAAGCCTGATGGGCATATCCAAGTGCTGCAGCAATCCATTGTGCTGCCAGAGATGCAGGGGGCATCATCTAGCTGGGATGCTCTGCAGGCATCTATGCCTTTGGTTTCTCTCTCTTTAAATGAGGTGAGGGACAGTGTTCTCTGACATCAGTTAAGTGTTTTGGGGTGGATGCCAAAATACTTAAATCTCCTGGTGTAGGTTAATCTTCTGTATGTGTGTGAAGGACTCGTCTGCAAAACTGGTGCACTGCCATAAATAGCATAAAGCTGTCAATTTTTTAGTGTCAGTAAGGCTGGAAGGATACACTCTTCTGCTCTCACCACTGTAAATAGGTAAGAAATAAAATGAGGATGCTGAAGCTTAACTGTAGCCACCTAAGTTTAAATTTTTTTTAAATCTTAATCCCTTAATGATGATTATATTGTAAGTAGAAAATATAAAGCATTTTAGGAGCACTAAGTAATACTTAGAGGGCTCACTAATCCACAGTTAATATGCAGCCACCACTGAGAGGGAATGAAGCAATCATGCCACCTTGGAATTACAGAGTACACTATCTCCTCCTGGCTTCAGGAGGGAAGCAGAGGATGTCTGCTTAGCCTGGGTCTGTGGGAGGAGGCAGAGGTGGACAGAAAATGATGGTCTGAGATAGACAATACAAGGCATGAACAGCCCCCTAACCTCCCTTGTCATCCTGCATTAAGGTTTCAGGGCAGATCTATGCCAACATCCTGAGGTTTTCCCTAACAAAGATAGCAAAGTCGGCACATTTTTCTTTCAGCTTCCAACCAGAGTAAAATTCAGCCACCTAGGTCAAGGTTGAAGGTAGTGTTTTAGAAAAGTGTGTGTCAATGCAGCAACCTCTGTGCTTCTTTCTGGCAAATGCTAAAGCCTTGGGAGGGCAATCATAAATCATCTAGGCTTCACCACACCAATGACCTGATTAAAAAAAAAAATGTGTGGTAGTATTCACCAGCCTTATCTTCACTGATAAATAAAAATGCTCTTCATCACTTTGAGTTTTCTTGGTGGTTCCCCATGCACAACAGTGATAAGACTGTGCCTCATCCAGTCCCAAGTATGGGGAGTTTCCAGCAGAGGCAGAAATCTCCATGTCTGAGGCACAGCCACCATAAAGTTTCTGGGCCTTAATTCTGGGGGGGGGGAGTTAATTCTCATACAAAATGTCCAAATGTCAAGCGGAAAATAATAAAAACTTGTCAGCTCAGTGATATTCAGGAGGTTCTTAACTGGCAAAAAATTCAAGGGTGTACTGTGCACTGCCTCAGGAAAGGGCAGAATGAGAATGGAGGGGCACGTCAGGCATTAGTAGATGATTATGTACTATGTAGTCAAAGGCAAGGTCTTCCTTCGTCCTAGCAAGGAACTTGATTTTCCAGATATCTGTCACCATAGGAAATGAGCACTGAGGCTGTCACAATTCCAAATTATTATTTTTTTCACCACATATTATCTTCCAGTGTGAGAGATAAGGCTAAGGCTATGTGACCAGCTGAATTGCATCTGGGATGCAATATGGTGTCATGGCCAAATCTGCAAAAAGGCTCAAATCACATCAGCTGGAGGTGGCTGCCCTAGCTGGAAAGCAAAGAAAGGAGCAAGAGCAGGAAGCTGCTTGTTTTGGTGGGCTTGCCTCTCAAACCCAGTCCCAAAGTTGAAGAAAGAAATAAATACATAAGCTCAAGGGGGTAAATCCTTCTTTGGACAAGAACAGTAGGGGTTCAGGGCCCTCTGAGGTCTCAAGCCTGCATCTGTGCTCTGTGGCTCACACGTGGATGGTCTCCTGGTGTGAAGTGACTTGTGGTGTACTGCAGTATTGGCAACCACCCCAGACTTCATGCCAGGAAACAGGGGGTGTGGACAGGCCATCTTGCTGCAAATCAGCCCCCTCCTGCCTGCTCTCTGCTGCCCTTATTGCTAATGTGAATGTATCTTCTGTACCTTGTCTAATCCAGAAGCTATGCTCAGGAAAGCAATAAATGCCATATCTTTATGTGATGCTCTTGCTTTTCCAAAATTTTTATTCTAAGAATAATCCATTGATGTTATTTAATTACCATACAGCAGATGCCTTATTGCATCCAAAATACATCTATTAGCCTTAATTTTACAGTATGGTAATTAACTACCAACGACTTATTTAAAACATATTTACAGATGGAAATGTCAGAGATGCATCACTTTTTCATGCCCAGCAAATGCACTCACAATAACCAATTTGGTATTTAATTAACTTGCTTATGAGCTCACCTCTGAGAAATACTATTTCAGAGAACATGTTTGCTATGATGCTTAAGCAGGTTCTCATAGAGAGGGTGCACCAGCTGCAGGTCTGCAACGATTTTTGCTTTATTATGTTGAGGTGTTTTGCTGCTCATATGGACTTACCATAGTTATGGCCTTCACATCATTTTAAAGTTAAGCTATTAGCCACACAGAAAATCAATATGTAATAGAACAATATTCATTAAGCGAACCATAAATCATCTCGTCTGTAGACACAGCAGGTACCAAAAGCTTTCATAAAGCTGCTGGCCTGTCATGATCAAAGGAGCTGAGGTGGTTACCATGAACAACACATTTCTGTATATCAGATCTGGGTTAAGTGATAGACACATGCTAACAAATATTAATTAGAAAGGGAATTTGTACCTGTCAGGACCTAGCAACAGAGTGGTTCTTCAAGGGTTCCATCTGCTGTAAATCCCTGGATAACATGGAAATTGCCAAGCTAAATGGCTCTTCCACTTCTGCCTTGTACTTAGGATATAGTTTTGGGAAGTGCAGCACTGGTCCCTTAAATTAGGGTTATGCCAATGTCTCCTAGGATCACTGAACTGTCTCTCAGCCACCAACCCCAGGAACCACAGGGAATTATGCTCCTGCCTTCTTTGGCCTAAATGAAGAGTGAGCACAAGGCTGAGGATTTTCCCCTGCTTGTCAGACTTTGTCTACTCACAGCACGTTCATCCATCTCTGATAACAAGCATCTGGAGGGACCCTGCAAAGCTGGCATCAGGGACAGGCAAAAGGAGGGATCCCATTTGAAACATCACTGACATAATACAAGATGAAGCTTTAATGAAGGTACAGTGAAATTTTCTTGCCTTGCAGACATTAATTCACGTCCTTTAAAGCTAGAAGAGGTTCTTATGGCAACCTAACCGGACTAGCTGCATAAATCGAAACCCAAGGTCCTTTCTCAGAGCTTAAGACAATAACTTCAGCTGCCAGACGTCCTTCAGAAAGACCTCTAGTTTGGACACAATGATTTTCATCAATAAAGATTGCATGTCTATGGACAAAATATGATATTTTTAGAAATGGTACTATCAGCAGAAAAAAGAAGGCTACATTTGATCACCTTGGAAGGCTCTGGGGAAGCTGGGAAGACGTTATTCAGTGTTTTCTTTTTCCTGAATGTTAACAAAATAGCACCGGCTTGAGATCCCCCACAAAAAACAGGAATTATCCTCTCCTTCCTGCTTGGGAGAACTTTGATATCCCTGCCAAAACACTGCGTCTGTTGTAAAAATAGAGTAACTTTGCTAGAGGCTGGAAGGGAGACAATGAAATAACCCCAGAAAAACAGATTACAGCTGATTCAAAATAGAGGCTGCATCAATTTGGTGAGATTCTCCTTCCCCAGGATAGTTTTGCAGTAGGCTTACATTCCCCCAGTGCTTACCACGTGAGCCTGCTCCCTCCACAGCACCTCTTCCCTGTGCTCCTCTCTTTATCAGCTTTTGTAGGTGCAGTTACAGTCTTCTTGGCTGCTAGATCAGCACTTTCTGCCCTCCAAGGCTTTGTGAAAGTCACCCCAGCTTGTAAAACCACTGACTGGTGCTTCAGCACTCTGTAAAAGCCAGCAATATCTGCACACACCACTTACCCCCCAACATCAGAGTCCCAGCTCTCTCCACTGCTTTCCCACAGTAGCTGCAGCATCCTCCCCTTGCGCCATTTTGCCAGATTGCTCCTTTACTTTTCCTTCAGTCACATCCTGATCAATCCAGCTAGTTTCACCATCCAAGAGCAGGTAGAGAACACACTCCCCACAGAGCATCTGCTTCTGCAGGCTCCTGAAGCAGCCCTGGTCATCCCACATCAGGGGGATCAGCTGTAGGCTTTCTGCTCCCTTAGCCTTGACATTACCAGCCTGGCATCGTTAAAATGCCTTAATGCCACTTCTGTTCTATTTAAGTATTGAAACTCCTGTTTCGGGGGATTAGATATTCTTGTACCTTTTTTTTTTTATACCTGCAGTAGAGAGTCCATGGCTCATTGGTCTGGAAAATATCACACTTGTCTTTGGAAAATAGCCAGGCTTTCATAAAATGTTCCTCAAGTAGAAACTCCCAGTCTGCTTATAAATACTGTCACCTGTGTTTTAGAGCTGAAGAAACTAAGGCCTTTCTGAGGTTAAGGCAAGGTCTGTGACACAGAAAGAAGAAAGCTTCAGTCTCTTCCCTTTCCATTAAACGCCATTCTTAGTAATTTTGCTAAATGAGAGATGGAACTTCTGAAGTCAGGAAAAGTCTCACGGGCTTAGCACTTACAGGTTCACACCTCCCATCAGCAGAAAGAAAGGCTTTTTTTTGAAGCTGATCAAAATACATTTGATTTTGAAGTTACGGAAAGCCATTAATTATGCTGGTTTTGGAGATAATCAGTCCAGGCACCCGTCACGTACAACAACAGAAATGCAGTTTAAAAAAAAAGAAAGAAAAGTAAATGTAAGCTAATAGCATTTATAGTTGAGAAAAGGTGTCTGTTGAAGGACAGATGCTATTTCTTATCTCACCCTAAAGTACATGAGCTTTGTGAGAACATCTCAGCTCCTGGCAGGGCTGCTGTGCTACCTTCAACAGTCCAGAAAATTAATTAAGAAAGTTACTTTCAAGTCTGCACTGCATTGTCTCAAGATTATACTAAACTTGTTATACAAATCATAGAAAAAAATGAAGACACTGTTGAGTTCTCAGGGGCAAAAGTGCAAAATTCATGCAAGATGCCTTCTGTTTGTCCCCAAGGGTATTGCTTGGGCAGTGCCTGTGGGATGCTGCCTTCCAGCCATGCCTCTGCTGGTGGTGGTCAGTGCGGGGAGACCTGCAGCAAATGCCTTCTGCTGATTATTTAAGAGGAAGAGGGAAGTTTTAACTAAATTAAATCTGTGGTAGAATTCCCTTAGCAATAAATTGCAGCGATGTTTTTATGCCCCTAGTCTACAACCGGGAGCGTATTGTCCTCGTTTCCTAGAGTTTTTCCATCCACCTTTGAACCAGAACTGGAGAATGGAAAGTCAAAGTGGGAGATGGTTTCAATGCCAAAACATGGGAACTGGGCTTTGGTATCTTCCTTGTGGATGGGCAGGTGACAATCCCAAGGCAGGAGAGGTGCATGGCAGCACACTGCTGGCAGCAGCTCTGAAGCTCAGCCTGGCTCTTTGGCCATTCTGCCAACTGAGCTCCCTGGAAAGCAACAGGGTAATTGTCCTGCAAGTAGACAAATCTACATTTTTCTCATCACTCAAATTCACACCAAAACTGATGATAATGCAAGGCTTCTACTTTTCTCCTGTCTTTTTCTTCCTCTTGGTATAACCAAGTGGTCTGCTATTAATGGACATGGATCAAACTGCTTGACGCAGCATGTTCAGCACTGAGAGCGGGAAATGATCATTTCAGGGCCACTGCTAAGAAAACCTTTCAAAGTGTCTTGGGGCAGTGAAAATCTAGTGCTTGGGGATTAATTATCTGGAATTTAATGAGGTCAAAAGCCAGGTAGCAATTAAATGTCTGCAGATGGAGAGAATAGTTTCATAATAGACTTTGGTGGTGAAGCTGGCTTAAAAAGTTTTTTCTCTCTCAGCTTAGTCTGTTACTATTATTACTTGGTTTAGAGCTGTGCCGCGAACCAGACTGCTGAAGTGATCTGCATTGCAAACTCTTTTGGGAGATTACATTTTAGATTTGGCATTTCAAAATTTCAAAATTGTTTCTGCCAAATTGGAGCAAAGGAGATGTGTGTGTGAGTGTGTGTGTGTGTGTATGTGTGTATGTGTGTGTATGTGCAGCACATGTGCACTTACACACATCAACATAAATGCACTGCAGAAGTGATGTTAGCACAGAGGAAATCCAGTACAAACATCTAAGACTGATGGGTTATGTCTATACTGTTAAATAACAGAGGGATGAGAAGTAATCTCTTTCCTGAAGCTACATGCAAATGACTTCTTCAGCTTCAGGTTAGGGTTAGCTTTTGCTACAACAATTTCACCTTGGAGAGATGTAGCGAGGGTGGTGTGAAGAGAGCCAGGGAGTGAGATGATTGTTCAGGCATGTGGATGACCAGAATTCCAGTACTTGGGTTCAGTACCTGGTCTTCTTTTGATGGATATAGCCAGCTCCAGATACCAGCTTTATGGTTTGGGCCCATTTGTCTCATGTAATCAAATTCAAGATAGCGTTATTTGATTTTTTCCAATCTTAGTTTTATTTTTATATGTAAACATATGAATAAAAGGAGGGGATTTTTGTAACAGTAAATTATACTTTGATAAGTCAACTGGAAGTCCTTGTTTCTTCCTAATTTATGCTAAGATGTGATCATCCCCTGTACTTGGCACTGGTGAGAGAGCACCTCACATCATGTGTTCAGTTTTGGGCCGCTCACAACAAGAAAAACATCACGGTGCTGGAGCGAGTCCAGAGAAGGGGAGTGAACCTGGGGAAGGGTATGGAGCACAAGTCCTGTGAGGGGCAGCTGAGGGAGCTGGAGGTGTTCTGGAGAAGAGGAGGCTCAGGGGGCCTTATCACTCTCTACAAAAACCTGAAAGGGGGTTGTAGCAAGGTGGAGATTGATCTCTTCTCCCAGGCAAGAAGTGACCGAATGAGAGGAAGGGGCCTCGAGTTGCGCCAGGGGATGTTTAGATTGGACAATAGGAAAATTTTTTTCCCTGAAAGGGTTTTGTAAAGCGTTGGAACAGGCTGCCCAGGGAAGTGGTTGAGTCACCATCTCTGAGGGTATTTAAAAGATGTGGAGATGTCGTATTCAGCGACACAGTTCAGTGGTAGTTTTAGCAATGCTGGGTTAATGGTTGGACTCAATGATCTTAGAGATCTTTTCCAATCTAAAAGATTCTGTGATTCTAAGAAATAAGTGAACAGTTCCCATTTATTGCTTTTAAGAAAAATATACTGCACAGTAAAACTCCTGACCACTTTATCATCTGCCATATAGTGTCTACTTTGCATTAGCCAAAATCCAGTCCTATTTCCTGTTTCATCCAGTCCAGTTTTTCTGCAGAGCTTGTGTTTCTCTCCTAGTACAATAACAATATCACTTCAGTTATTGCTGTCACAGCAAGCAGATCAGACACGCTCTGTAGCATCTTCATACAATATATTAATTCTGGTTATGTAAAATATTACAATAATTGATTGCATCAAACAAGATGCAGACAACACAATTAAAACACTATGGTGTAACACATATAATATGAAATTATAGATGCATTACATGACTAGGTACATATCTATATATTAGTTGGCATATGGGGCCTAGGAAGAGATTTGAGGAATTGAAGATAATTTTATTTTTTAAATCAAGAATCAGAATATATCCACTCTGGGCTTGAGCAGAGTCCTTTCTTGCCTCTTACAAAAAGACTTCTGGTTTTCTTACAGCCATGGACCAGCTTTCCATCACATACTTTGTTTTTTAAAGCTATAATGAGATGAGACATAGCTCAGCTTTCCTTAACTCTCCATGGGCTTGTATCAACGCAGATGTTCATTAAGAAGAGATAATGGTTTAAAAGCTCTAATTTTCTTACCCTCTCTGCCATCTAAACTGATCCTAATGTGATTAGGAAAGTCCTTTCTTACTTAGGCAGGGTCAATTTGTCTCAGAGGAGGTAGGGAAAGGAGACATTGAGGGTGCCAGTGCTGGCTCCGTGCTCAGAAATGTTATCATGGCAGCTAGGAGACTTGTTAATGCAGTGTCCTTCATCACATCCAAAGGCGGGGGAGAGCAACCCACTTCAGTCATTTTTTATTTATCTGGAAGCAACGAACTTCCACATTTCCACAAGTTCCCTTTATACAAAAAGAGGCTTCCAAACATGGTCATTGTAGTTGCACCCATAATGTCTGACTTATCACAGCTTCACCTCAGCGCTGTGAGGACCACAAGAAACCAGTGCATTGGGAGAAAGCTGCCAAAGTGTTGGCACAACATGTTTGGTTGCCAGAGCTCCTAAGCATTTCATATCATACACAAACTGACCAGAAATTAAAGCAACAATAGGGGAGTTTAGCTTAAGGTCAGAAAATACCGGGATGCTCCCAAACCACAAGGAGCCTGTGTCAAATAATAAGTAACTGAAACAGGGAGAAAGTCCTAAAGACATGTTGCTGTAATGTTGGCCAATGGGCCAAGATTTGGCTACAAGCATGGGGAGCACCATGGGCAGCAAGTTGCAGACTGGAGGATCAGGGTGGGCTGTGGGGTCATGCTAATTTCAGAGCTATGTGCCACAGAGTGGGGAGGGGGCAGCAGGGAAGGAAGGGCAGAGCTGTACCCTGAAGGCCATCAGAGGAGAGGCACGTAATTATACGTGATGCTGAGTGTGCCAGTGGTCAGGGCACACCTGCACTGTGTTTTGAGACAGCCTCACACCAAGAAGGTATATGGAAAGATTAAAGAGAAGATCACTTCTCCCCTTCTGCATTCACCTACATCAGGCCTGGGTGGAGAGAAACACTGCTAAGATTTCAAATGGGCACTCTCATCCAGCCCTGGGGTATAAATTACCACTTCCCTCCTCTGTAGTTCCCTACCAGGCATCGCAGACAAACAAATTTTCAAAAGATGGTGTTACCCTATTCCTACAGCAGCTGCTCAGCTGCTGTCTTTGCCATCACACCTGAAATGAGCAGGCTATCACAGCGCAGGTTAACCTTCCTCTGCAGGGGCTGAAGACCATGTGACCAGTCTTCACTACCAGCTCAGTCCATTTTCTGGCAGGCCTCCTTAGACAAAACTAGCATGCCAGTCTTGGCTGCCCTGACCTCTCATTTCTTATGCACTTCTTTTCTGGTCATCCTGATGCAAATCACAAAATCAGTCTGGCAATTCCAGCTGCTGGCACTCTACACTGCTTGCTTTCCATGCAGTTCCTCCAATGCAGACAACTGGAATATGAGGTGCCTCAACTCTTCAAAATGTGTAGGTGAATGTTTCCTACTGTTTTTTCCCTAGTGCTGTTTCTAGTGTAGGCCTGGGGGCTGTCATTTGGGCTCGTTTCACACCCTGTGTGTTCTCTGCATTGTTGTGGTGGATGTCATGAATCAGCTCTTGTGTAATTTGTCCTTTGCACCTTATCTCAATATGGCATTGCAAGGTCTTTCCCTGCTACTAGGTTAAGTGCAGAGATGGCTCAGCATTGTGGCCTATCTTTTCCATAAAAGGCGCAAACACAAGTTCATTTTCAAATGTGTCATTCTCTATGTCTCAGAATTTTTCACTTTGCTGTTTTGGTCTGAGGTTTGGGTCATGCTTCAGCTTTGTTTGCCAAGCTGTTCTTTCATTGACTCTGCGTGCCCCCACAGCAGGCATTGTTCAAACAGAATTTTCAGTATTACAACAGTAATATTGCTGAGACTTCATACAAAGTGGGGTGGGTTTTTTTCATATCTGTTCAAACAGATGTTATAAACTTCCAGAAAAATTACTACTTTCAGGCTGTGGCTCCTTGCCTGTTCTGTGACAGCAGAACCCTGGAAGTGCTGTTCCCATTTCCTTTGTGTTTTAGTAATGCTGTCAGGGGACTACAGAGTTTGGTTTATTTTATGCAAACATCCATTTTCTAGTTTCCTTTCCCTTCAATCTTCATTAAAATTTCTTGCCCCTTTTGCCCTTTGTGGTGGGTTAATCCTGTCCACCTTGCTTACTTCCCACAAGCATGATGGGGGAAAGAATCAGAGAAGCAATAGTGAGAAAAAGTCAGATCTTAAGATACAGATAAGTGAAGAAAAGAGAGAAAATAAAGAACAAGTGATGCAAATGCAGTCACAGACCAATGTCAGCTGATCTCCAGGCAAAGACTACTTTTGAAAGAATACCCTCCCCCCAATTTATTGATGAACATGACATTTCAAAATATACATTTGATCAATTGTGGTCATCTGTCCCAGCTGTGTCCCTTCCAAAGTTCTTGGCCATTCTTCAATAAACTTGTGGGGGGAGGCAGAGTGAGAAACAGAGACCTTGATGTTGTGCAAGCTCTTCTCAACAATAACTGAAACATTCATGTTTTATTAACACCGTTCTGGTCACAAATCCGAAGTCCAACACCATGTGGGCTTCTGTTAAAAAGTTAGTTCCATCCAAGCCAGCCCCAGTGCTCCTTATTTTATTTCACTCCACACCCTCCGTGTCTCCTGCCTTCTTTCATATTGTTCTTTTCTGGTGCCAACTATAAAAGATACCTGGCTAAATGAAGAATGTCATTTTACCAATTGAAGGGAAATAGGCATGGCTAGGGTAGATGCAAAAACAGATCATGAGGTGAGTCCATGCTATTTTCATTGATTTTTGAGAGATCCTATATTGATTAGATCATATGCAGATGTCTGTGAACCTCAGATGTTAGGTAAAGTAAATCAAACTTTTTGGTTTCGAAACCTTCCAGTGATCTCAAAACTTTGAGATCAAGCACAAAACTTTAACCAAATTTCTCTTTTTGAGATCGTAGACACTCTAGCCCAGCAAACCATCACCTTCCACTACCTAAATGGCCCACATCTTCAAAAGTATTTTGTTCTGTGGCTCTTTCTAAAATCTGAATTTTAAAGACAACTCTTTTATCCCTAAAGAGTCAACACCATGATATATTACATACACCACTTTCCACTTGTGTAGAGGTGGAAATACAACTTTGCATATTTTACCCCTATGCCTCTGTGGTAACACCCAGCACCAACAAATAATGATAAAAGTGTGTCATTCTCATTACCTGCAGGGATAACAAAGATTAAAAGGGAGAACAAGAACAAAGAAACTGGATTTTATTCTATTGGTCATGCTGGCTTTATATATTGGAGAGAGGAAACTGGAACCCTCATTTTCTAGGTCGCTTTGTTCAGGCACCTTTTGCTATGCACAAAGAGATTCTGTAAGCAGGATATACACAACTTTGAAGTATAACACAGTTATTTATTGGTTGGCAAGACAAGAGATAGCTAGGATTTAATGTGTTGCCAGGCTAAGCATCAGAATGCTCAGTGTCCCCCATAAGACACCTGAAGAGTCCTTGCTGGGCAAGCAATCAGCCATTAGATGGGGAGGGTTTGCTTTCTACTGCACTTGTAACAGGTTCTCAGTGCTGTCGAGTTTCCAGTTTCCAACTCTGTATGTTGCTGTCTAGGATTTTATATCTTCCCATGCTTGTGTTTTTCTTCTTGAATCCTGGAGTTGCTACCTATCTACCCGCCCCTAAGATCAGAGTAAACTCTCTGTAGTCAATAGCCTGAGATACCCCAGGTTTTCAGTGGTTCCCCAGTAAGTAGGGGATGGACAAATTCCCATGATGGATGGTGGCTTAGCCAGTGTAGGAGAAAATTGTGCCATTTCCTTTACCTGTTCATGAACATGACCTGCTGAGGACTCGGGGCAGGATCCAGCTCCCAAAATACAGTTAGGCACCATTTGTTCTCTAACTCCAAATTGCTTCGACACAATAAGAGTCTCTATATACCAAAGCTGCCCCTGAAAATGTGCTAATGTACCTAGTGTACCTCCTCGCCCTCAAAGGGCTGATGTCTTTGGACTATCTTGTTCAGCTCTACGTCTTTCACTTGTACTACTCTGGGTGGAAAATCAGGTAGTCCTATGCTGCCCAATGGACTAGATTCTGCATTTATTTTGTGAGTGTACCCTACAAAAACTGACAGTACATAGGGCAGGAGAAGACACAACTCCCTAGCAGCAGCTTTCAGTCTGTCTTTCATCTACTGCTTACAGAGCAACTTAGCAAACAAGAAGTCTCTCCCACAAAGGAGGGAGCCACATCTACTACTTCCCACACAAGTGCCCTAGTGGTGGAATGGATTGGAGTAGGAATCACCCTCCACTCTTTCTGTTGAAGCAAGGCAAACATGCAGGCAAAAACATAAGCATCTTGGCATAGAAGAAATATGATTCTATATTTATGCATCTTGTGCAAAGAGTAAACCGCATACTGGTTTCTTTTAGATAATGTCTCTTGTAAAACACAATCCACAGAAACTAGGACTGGATCCTAAATTTATCTTCCTTCACATTGGCATGCAAACTGTGAAAGCCTCTGCTGTCCCCGTGTCTCCCTGCTCCTAGCTGTAGTGGCAGTGGAATGGCTGCACTGGAGTTGTCTTGGCTTTGTTCAGCTAAGAATTTGGGTTTACAGTTGTTCACCCTTTATGTATGGTGCTTTTTCAAGGTACTTGTTATGTTCAGTGCTGGAGAAAAAGAAATAGCAGAAGTAATGAGGGTTGCACAACGGTAAAGCAGCAAAGTGAGAAATGCACCACTCCAGTGCAAATGAGTCTCATTCTGACCACTCAGCATCTGCTCTTCTCCCTGGAGCCATGGCTCCTCTATTAGCAAAACCTTGAGGTGCCTCCACTGAATCGGGATGCACACAGCTAATCATGTTCAACTGAGTGTGACCCTTCAACAGGTGTCTGTAGTTGTGTGGTTGGGATTTGGATGTATAATGAGAAGCCAAATTTACTTGAGATACCCTTGCTGCAAAGTGCCAGTATCAGGAAACAAATGACATGAAAGCAAATAATGTACTCCTGTGGTCATAGTATATACATAAAATTAATTCCTTGTAACTGAAACTGATTGTTCACATAAATCTCACTCTGCTTTTAAGCTAGGACGTAACCTCTGCTTAATTGATATTCATACTTGAAGACAAAGAAATCAATTTGGCACGTCCAAGGAGCCTTTAAGTTTTTCACATAGAAAGTCTTTCACGGGCACACGAGTTTAGCTTTTTACAGGCTCAGGTTTGTGAAGCTGAAGATACACTTTAATAATTACATGTATAGATGTATCTCCCCTTGGCAGGCTTGGAAATAAAACCACCTTCTAAATGCATCCTTTCCATGGTCAAATGCCTAGGCATATGTAAACTTGCAGAGGTAGTTCCTGTTCTTTCCCTCACTGTCTCACTACTCCAGGGTAAGGTGCCCATTTCTAATTTTTTTATTACTGTGTACATGATCAAGCCCTGTAGAGGCACCTACTGAAATGTGGCTATGACACTTCCATTCCTGTTTTATTGTTCTTTCACCACTGTCCATCCAGTAACATCCTCAGATTCAGCCAAAAGAGCACAAATTAGGTGGGAAAGCTCATTTTAACACCAAGCCTACAGTGTGGGCATATCAGCAGCAAAAAAAAATTATAATGTGTGAGAAAGTTCAGCCCCATTTCTGACTTACTGGAACTTGGATGGGGTTAGCCATGTACCCTCATAAGCACACTCTTCCTTAAAGCTCTGAACCAAGCAAGCGGAAGAGCGAGGAGTCTGTGCTAGATTTTGAAACGAGCTTGTACAGCAGGTTCGCTGCATGGTTATCATGCCTTGTTACACACACTGCCTTGTGTCCTACAATTTATGTGCTAAGTAGTTTTAATATAGCACCCACACTGATTTCAAGGGCACCTTCCAAAGTGGTGTGACTCTTCAGCTGACAGGGAAGGTAAAGCCTGAATGCCCTTTTCTAGACATAGAAGAGCTGCAGTACAGCTGAGGAGTTGAAATCAGTCCAAAAGAGCTCCTGACACAATGTGCACTTGAAGGAAGAGATGTTTTTTTACATCGTGCCTTGTGAAAACAAACACGTACCTGACATGTAACTGCATCTTGACATAAGATGTCAAAAGAAAAGGCCTTCCACAGGAAAATGCTTATTATTTTCATTTTCAAATGACTGAGTGCTTAGGAAAGGTGCCAAAAGATGTCCCTTAAAGCTGACAGTCTCTGTGCAACCATTAACCTTCAAGGGCTTGGGAAGCAGCACATGAACTCCCCGATGTGAATTTCTACCTCTTGCCTGCACATGCTGAGCAGCCACCTCTGGGCGTGGGAAATTTGTATGTGGCTGTACCCACCAAGCCACAGCAGGCCAAGGTCACAGCAGTGTGATGGGCAGCATTCTCCCTGGATTTGCCTCATACCAGCAAACATTTTCCTTAATTGCCTTGGAGAAACCAGAGGCTGTTTCCACCAAGCACAATGCAGAAGCCACTCTGTGTGAGAGGCAAGTTAAACCACATGGACAGAAGATGTGCCACTTGTCCTCAGAGCCAAGGAATGACTCCTGACCTGTTTTATTCACCTATATAAGGGTAGAATAGGATTATAAATTAGGAATGAGGTCTGGTCTTGAGATCTGGACCTTGATCACCTGCAGAACTTTTTAAATGGCATAGCTTCAAGCTTACCCTGTCTCCCCACAATGAAGGGCAGTACCAGGCCCATGGCATTTAACACAACGCTTAGTCTTCTCCATAGTCTAATAATTTGGACAATCTCTGGCCAGTTTCAGATCTTGTACAACTCTGCTGCTGCTGACTACCATTCTGATAAAAGAAAAGCAGCATGGGCCTGTTCCTCCATTTACTTAATGTATGCTCAATAGCATTGCCCTGTAATATATCTGTGACCAATCAATACCTGATACAATTTTAGCAAATTGTGCTGGAGCAAGCCCCAAAGCTAAAGCAGATCTTCATGTAAAACAGGCAGCAGAAATAAATGGGGAGAAAGCTCACGTGGAAAACAAAGTAGAGATGCGACTTGCAGGTCTGCCTTTGCAATGCTGATCTCACTTCCTCAAGTCCACCAGAGACACAAAGCAACTCTAGGGAAAGAGCATTTGTGATCCTTAAGTTGGGACTGCAGCAACAGAGAGGGGGTGGGAGGTTTCCCATTATAACTGCATCAGCACTTTCTGTGGAAAAAGGTTCTCCATTACCTGCCCAAAGTTAGCTGCTCTCACCTGTGTGACGAGACCCCAAGCAGGGATGAGGCTAAGCAGGGATGAAGTTAATGATCTTCATTCCATGCTGCTGAGTACTGGGTTTCTCTGGTTTGTAGTGGTAGAGGATCTATGTTCATACAGCTCTGTTCTGTGCTGGAGTGGACTGACCTAAGTGGCTGTGGATGGAGGAAAACAGTGAGGTCTTTCACTGATCATTTATCTTCTGGTCTAAATCTGAAGCAGGTATTGCCATATAGCTTCCCACCATAACCCTGCAGAGCCTCCTGTTTGTGCTTCCTTGAGCCCACAAAAACAGGGCAGTCAGCTCTCCTGCTCTGCTGTAGAAAAAAAGAGTTATAATTTCAGATTTCCTTCCATCCAGTGCCAAGCTGCACCCCCAGTTTAGAAAGGAAAGATCCTTAATGCACATGGTAAGAGTAAAATACTGCTCTGGGTACTTTCTCTGTGGATACACTCTGTAACAGAGTGTGGACAGACTTCTATGAGTGAAAGAAAACGGGTCAGTTTTCCATCTTATGACTGGGACAAACAAGAACGACGAGTTAACTAATGGCTAGCTTGTAGTTTAACAAATGGCAGTCAATTATTACAATTTTCTTTCCTTCAATATATGAGACAATGCCAGGACACTGTGTTGCATGATGGGGAAAGCCTGGTGAGTCAGGGCAGGTTGCAGGGAGGAGAGCAATGTTGTTGGGTCGGGGAAGGTTGATCCAGAGTGGACAGACACTGTGGTGCTGAGGTGCACAGGTGTGATGGCTCCACAGTCTAGGGGCAGAGGGATCTGAGCAGAAGCCAAATATGTTTGTCTTGAGCTTGAGACTCTGCAGAACTACTAGGGTATAATTTTGCCTTCATACAGCTCAAAGTCAGGTTATCCGTGCCATTATTCAACATTACTCCTAAAACTTCAAAGCTATTTGTTTCCCTGCACTGAGGATGCTTTTGAAGGAGATCAGCTTTGTTACCTGGCAGCAGGGACTGGTCTTCAATCAGCATCAGACTAAGTACACAGGAATCTATCAGGGTGGCTGCTGTTCGGAGTAAACTGTCCCCAGTAAACTGCAGACAATGATGGAGGGAAAAGGGCTAAGCAAGTACATGGCTAACTGCTCCTTTGTCTCTGTGAATTCCACCGTGTGGCAGCTAGATTGCACTTCCAAGTAGCAATAGGAGAAAGCCTGTGCAAGTGGAAAGTCCTACTAGGCTCTGTGATTCAGGTCCACAGCTTAAGGTCCTGTCATCACTGAGCTTTTCCCATATTTAATTCTAGAAAGAACCTCTGGTAAAAGCAGTGTTCATCTCATTATCAATTCAATTTTTGTGACAGCCCTGCTAGGGCTCTTAATTCCTTGTGTTCAAACAACAAATGAGATGACCCAACTGCAATCTCTAATAGGTATCATTCATTTGTTATAGGGCCTCTCACCCAAAGGACAGAGATGAAAATTTGTCCTCCTAATAGAAAGAGCTGTAAATTAGTTTTATTTCATTGTTAAATCTAGAGGACTGAAAATTAGGATGACCATCCCTTAGCTGAGAAGAAAACGTGACAGCTCCAGGGATTTTCTGCATTAGACAAATAGGCAGCTCATAATCATCCATTGAACAATCACAGTGGCTGTGTCCTGACACCCTTACTACTCAGAGTTGTGATTCTCCTGATACAGTGAACATGGGGAAACTTCTCAAGTCTGATGTCCAGTGCTGGGCCAGTGACCCCAACTCCACTTATAGACAAGCAAGAGAAGTGAACATCTCCTGCAGGTGCTCTCAGTAATTTCATCTCTCCCTGAAGATGGATGTGTTCAACACAAGGATGATGAATAACTTTGTGGAGGTACATCTTATCTCCCTTATTAAGGAGATTAGGCTTCATGAGTAGGTCAGATTTGAACATGTCTATCTTTTAGATAAATACATTTAGACAAGACAAATCCCACCCAAAATTTATCCAGTTGTTTGTCACAGGTGTTTATTCTGCCAATTAATGTTATCTTTATCCTCAAAGTCTTTGCAAGCCCCCCCATCTAAAAGATGTTATCCTGAATTACCATGGATTTGCTGTGGATTTGGAAATTATGGAGTAAGCCATCACTGCATGCTTATAGGGTGGAAAAGAAGGAAATGAAGGCTTTTAAAGACAGATGGAAGCTATGTTGACAGGGGCATGAAGGTGCCTAACAGCCTTCACTGAGCAAGTAGCTGCTGGTGAAGTTGAAGAAACACTTGAGTTGTTCCCCTTGGGAGAACGTCTGTCTCTCTTGCAGTAACTTCACATGTGATTCATGCCTTTGGCATGGCAGGCTGCATAAAACATTACATAGGCATTCCTGTTTGTTAAGCCTGATCCCAAAGGGCTTCCCTGAGCAATCCTAGCCCTTTATGAAACCAGAAGGTGGTGTAATGCCCACCCTGACTGACTCAGGTTGTCACAGGGGTGGACAGTTCCTTGTAGCAAACCCATGCTCTTCACCCCAGAATCATACCCCAACATGGAGCAGGTACTGCAGCAGGAATCTCTATGGACTGAGGGCACCCTTAGAGGGCAATGAGGCTGTTTCCCTCTCTAACATGGTGCACCCTGCCCAGGGGGCAGGTAGGCAGCACTGCAGAGTGAGAGACAGGAAGAAGATCTTCCCTCAATCTCTCACCCCTCAGACGCCACACTTCCTCCTTGCAGCCCTTTGGAAAGAAGGAAAAGAGTTTGTCCCAGGAACACCTTTGATGTGATAAAATGAATGGTCTGTCATCTTGTTCAATAACATCACACAGAAAGATCTATAAAAAGCTCTCTATAGAAATCTGAAAATAAATTTAGAAAATCTACTTCACTCTCAAATCCTCAAAACCCGTAAGTGTATTAGAATAGTTGTAAAATTATTCACTTGTATGATGTGCAAGTTATGCAGTATTGTACAGCCAGATAAGTTTATAGGAACACGTGTTAAGTTGCCTGCATGGGGAGGACATGACTGAAGTTAAAACATAAAACTTTCCCACAAGACAAGTGAGGTTGTGAGGAGGGACACTAAAGTGTGAGAATGGCTTTGAATAAGATATGTGGCTTCTCTTCCCCCTTTTCCCAGTGCTACACTTGCACTGAAATAGGAAATTTTAAAACAGAGAATCAGGGAGACCAGAGCTGACAGAAAGAGCCTATGGTGCTGCAGTCAGAGCTGCACAGTCTATGCCAATGGATTTCCAGCTTTAAAAACAACTAGACTCTAGGGACTGCAGCTCTACTGCGTGATGGGTCTCTCACCTCTGATTGTTCATGTTTTACCCATGAACAACATCATCATCCCCTGGTAAAATCCAATCAGTCAGCCTCACCTCAGTGTCTGGTAATATCATGGAGCAGATCCTCCTGGAAGATGTCAAAACATGAGGAAGATGGTGATGTGATTAGAGACAGCCTACATGGTTTCACCAAGGACAAATCATGCCTGACTATTTTAGTAGCCTTCTTCAGTGTAGTGACTGCATCATTGGACAAGAGAAGAGCTACAGATGTCATCAGCTTCTGTAAGGCCTTTGATACAATCCCCCACAATATTCTTACCTCTAAATTGGAGAGAGATGGGTTTGATGGATGGACTGTTAGATGGATAAGGAATTGACTGGATGGATGGTGGCATCCAAAGAATTATAGTCAATGGCTTGGTATCCAAGTAGAAACCAGTAATGAGCGGTGTGTACCACAAGGGTCCATAATGGGACCAATACTACTTAAAATCTTCATGGAAGACATAGACAGTGGGATTGAGTGCACCCTCAGCAAGTTTGCAGATGACATCAAGCTGAGAGTGCAGCTGATTCACTCGAGGGAAGAGATGCCATCCAAAGTGACCTTGACAGGCTTGAGGAGTAGGGCCTCATGAATCTCATGAAGTTCAACAAGGCCAAGTGCAAGGCCCTGAACCTGGGTCAGGTCAATCTCTGGTATCAATACAGGCTGAGTGGTGAATGGATCTGGAGCAGTCCTGTGGAGACTTGTACTTGGGGGTACACGTCCATATAAAATCAGTTATGACTTGGCAATAGGTGCTTGCAGCCCAGAAAGACAACCATATCCTGGTCTGTATAAGAATAAATGTGATCAGCAGATCAGAAGAGATGATTTAGCCTGTCTACTTCCCTCTTGTGAGACCCTATCTGGAATAGTGCATCCAGCTCTGGGGGTCCCCAACATAAGGATGATGTGAACTTCTTAGAACAGATTCAAAGCAGGGCCATGAAGGTGATCAGAGGGCTGGAGTGTTTCTCCTATGAAAACAGGTTCAGAGAGTTGGGGTGGGAGAAGAGAAGTTTCCAGGAAGATCTCATTGCAACTTTTCAATTCGTAAAGGGGCTGATAAAAAAGACAGAGACACTTTTCACCGGGGCCTGTAGTAACAGGACAAAGAGTAAGTTTTAAACTGAAAGAGGGCAGGTTTAGATTAGACATAATGAAGAAATTCTTTACTATGAGGATAGTGAGACAGAGGAACAGGTTGCCCAGAGAAGTTGTGGATGCTCCATCCCTGGAAGTGTTCAAGGCTAGCTTGGATGGGGCTTTGAGCAACCTGGTTTTGTGATAGATGTCCCTGCCCATGACAGAGCAGTTGGACTTGATGTCTTCAAAGGTCCCTTCTAACCCCTAACCTTCTGTGATTCTCTTGAGGGTGACACACAAGGTCAGAGGGGAGGTGCCAGCAGGCTAGAGGATGCCAGGGGATTCCCCCCCCAAAAGGGCAGTGCTGCAGGAGGCACAGAAGGGAGACTGATTCAACCCCTCCTGGATAGGATAGACAGTAGCTTTCTGTAAGCAGGAATTTTAACCTAGAACATTGTTGTGGATTTTGGGGGCTTTTTTCCTTCAACAAAATCCTTTAAATTTTCACTCTATTAATAGGGCTGGAACATCGTCTTCTCTGGCTAAGCTGAGCCTCCTTTTCTGTTCTTTCTTTACACCTGCATCCTCCCCATGTGAATAAAACTTCTAGAAGAACTATCTTCAAAAATTTGAAGGGGAGGAAAAAGAAGAAACAGCCTATGATTTGCACAAAATTAAAAGAAGTATTTGTGACACAAGCCAAATGTTCCCAGAGAAATTTCCCTTTCCTTACTGCAAAGAATATATCATTGAAACATCTGCATACATTACACAAACTAAATAAATTTACTCAGACTTGAAGTTTGTTTTTCATGCCAAAAGCTAATGGCTCACACAGGTTTTCTGGGGTGTTTTGTGTTTTGTGGTTTTTTCCCCTTTCTTAAGCCTGAATGCACAAACTCGAGACACACTTTCAGCTGACAGTAGAATAATCATGAATTTTAGGTTGTCTTGTAACAGGTAGACTTCTTCATTCAATGCCACACTCACATTGCAGGCACCCAGAGCAAGGGCAAGCTGAATGTCACTAGTGGAGAAGGGGCAGAGATGTGTAGGGGAATGGAGAGTTAACCCTGAGCCCAGAACAATCTGTTTTCCTTTCTTCTCTTCTTAGTGTTCCTGAAACCTGAGCATGACTCCACATACCAGGCCATTGTGGATGAGTTTGAGATGCTCATCACTTGCTGGTACTAGCAATGCCTCAGCAAGAGGGAGACAGGCATGATATTCAGCCACTCTTGTATTTCCTGAGACACAGCTCTTAGGAGAAGATCTTAACCAAAAATGAGGAGTCTCTTATGGCTCATACATTGCTCAGTGACTGTTACAGAGACATAGGCACAGGCACAAGCTATGAGAGAGGACATGGAGACAGGGTTGGCACCATTGTGAGCCCTGTGCTCCCTCGTCACCCCACTTTCATGGCCCCAGCACAGCATCTGCACTCAGCTGTGACCTGCCTGGTGCAGGTTTGGTGGCATATTACCTTGTGACGGTTGCAAGACCAATGTGACATAGACCACAGAGCAGATCCTTGGCCAGAAGGGGTATGTACATGGGACTGGAGACATGGGTCCTACCAAGAGAGTCTGTGGGCTTGCTTAACAATCACTACCTCATCCCTTACCTCCTTCCTTTGTGCCATCCTTTGGCACTCCCAGGGTGCGTTTCTGAAAGAGCAGTTAATGGATTTATGTGTCATATAATTGTGATAGCTGGAGGTTGTCTGGTGGAAGGGAAGAATTTCGATTGTCTCAGGGTGGATTTGGTCTAATTATCTCAGATGACTTAAGCAAATCTGCTTTCTTGGAGACACGCTGTTACTGTAGTAACTTGTAAATGAATATCAGATGATGAGTTATTTAGAGGCAGTCTGAACTGGTAAGTTTATCAGCACAGTGGGCAATCATTTCTTCTTCCTTTTTTTTTTTAAACTCTTTTCCATATTAATTTCTTTCTCAGTGTGAATGTAAACCAAAAAATCAACAGGTCAGATACAGGGCTCTTATGAACTCTCCGTTCCCTATCAGACAGAGCAGATGCAGCTTGGAACTACTTTATCATTTTGCTTTTAATTAAAGCCTATAATGGTTTTGCACTTTATTAACAGGCTTTATCCAAAATACAAAGTGGATAAAGGATGAAGTGAATCTTCAGATAATTCTGCATTTTTTATTATCTCTTTTTACATATGCAGGCTGTTCACTACATCACCCAGAGCCACAGTCAGCAGTGCCTCATGAGCGGTCTGGTGATAAACAATGGTTGCACCCTGCCCTTCTGGAGAAAGAGCTGATAGCGTGTGCCTTGGCTTCGATACTTGCCTTGTGTGGCCAAAGGGGATGGCGTTTAGAGGCATCACCCTTTCTTAAAACAAGGTATAAAATCTTCTTCTAGTCCAAAGAGAAGAGGGTAAACATCTCCATGCCCCAGTGCATCAAGCAGTTGCAATGCAGCATCAAATATACTGCATTATGGCTTATTATCACTGCATTGTATCCAGTCCTAAAATGCAGCAGAGAGAATACAAGTTGCAAATGAGGTCCCAAGGGCATGTCTCACCCTCTAGCCTGGCTTTTTGCAAATCTTTAACGGTTTCAGCCTTTCAGCAAGCCTGGGAAGTCTGCCAGGAGGGTGCTCAGGTACTCCCAGATATGAACCAGAGATGGAAATGATCAAATTGGAAATTTGGACATTATCTCCAAACTACCAACAGAGGAGGAAAACTGTTTCTGACCTGTAGCTGTCCACGCTTTCCACCTCTACTACTGACAGTAGCTGTAGCTCAGGATCCAGGATCTAGATTCATCCCCAGTAACAATTTACCCTTCAGGGAATCTCCTCATGACAGAGTCTGTCTCCACTCCCTCCATGGTATGCATCAGCTCCTGCTCCACCTCAACAGCTTCAGTTCAGCTCCTCTTTTGGGTGCCTCTGCAAAGGGCTTAAATTGTACTGGCAAGAGCACATTAGTGGGCTTCTTCTTGAGGAACAGGAGTAGTTTATTGTCCTCTATTGTTCCACTTCATATGAAAAGCTCTTCAAAATACCTAGAAAGCCATTTTTCCATCAGGGGATTTCAAGTAGCAGAAAGGAAATGTAGGAGAGGGTAGTGAGCATGGGTGCAGCACCTTGCACTGAGCAAGGATGCTCTCTGAGCGCTATGAATATATCTGGTCTTATTTGTTCCCAGAGTCATGGTCTTATACTGTCTTTACCCAAAGCCAGGATGCCTTTTTTTCTGTTGTTACAGCTTCATCCTTAGTTAAGCCCTTAGAGCAGGCATAGGGCAATCATCCCAGAGTAGGTGATGTGTATCAGCTTGCCAACCTGCCAGATCTCCACAGGTGCAGATGTTTCCATTTCACCCATTTCATCTCCATGCTTTTCATTTATTTTGTCTAGCAAATAACTGCCAGATGCTCCACAGAAATTGCCCATGCACGTGGTTTGCTTATATCTACTCAGTGTATTTTATTCCTCAAAGAGAGCACAGAAAGTGATGTCAAGTGAGATCCATCAAATGCAGCAGCTAAACCAGGACCATTTGCCTGGATGTCCCTGACCCAGTTGCAGCTTTGGCTGAGAGACGGCAAGGTGGTGTGTCTCCATTCAGTTTAAACACAAGAAGTTTCAGTCTCCTCTCATCTGGGCTGGGAAGGGTTCATCAAACTTTGTTTCAAAGCAGAAGAGCTGAAGAGCATGACTTTGCTCCACCCTGTCCATGTCTACACAAGTGTCTCTCAGAAAGCATCTATGGAATCGAAATGCTTTAGTGTGAATCCTGTTTATATTTCACTATCATTACATTGTTTTCAATATATTGCAGAATGTCAAGTTTCTTGAATTCTTTTGCTTGTACTTCAAGACTGGATGGCAGTTTATGCTGAAAAAACTTATTTTTGAAAAAAAACCAAGGGAATTTAATATGGGAATAATGTCTTTCTATCTGGGATACATTTAAAATGCTGTATCATAGTCTTGCTATATCTACCACGAAAACACTTTTTTTCCCCCAAAATACTTCTATATATGGCTTCATCTAAAATTCAGGGTTGTCTGATAGAGCGAAGTGTGTGCTACAGTGTGGACGTGTACTAAAGTTGTAGTTATTTCTGCATGCTCAGAGGTGTGTAATTAGCATGAGGACAGCCATTAACACATCCCCTATGCTGTGTCACCAAATCACACCTGATTATGTTGCAAAGTGAGATTAGCAAAATAAGCTTGAAGTTGTCCTCTCACTGTCTTTTGATAGTAGGAAAAACAAATCCTCCCACAGCCAAAGCTGCAACTAATATTCAGTACTTAAGAAATTCAACTGATGCATTCATGAAGAACAAGATTTTGTGTAATTAAAATTTTAAATAAATCCCCAACATGAGCCCTGGCTTGGATTTCTTAATTTCAGATATAGCTTTTAACAAAATAGGTTGGGGGGTTGTTTTTTTTTTTTCTTCTGTTTTCTTTCATCTGAGAGATTTAAAAAATCTTATTAGCATATTAAAAAAGAGCAGGAGATAAATTAAGTGGAGACCAGGATTAAAAGACTCACTACTTTCTTCATGTCACCTTTATAGTTCTTTTGAGCATCTGTCCCTAGGCGGTGGATGTAAGTAACGTGGAGGTGGATGTTAGTGGGTGGCAAGGCTTTTGTGAGGCAGAAATAAGCTGAGAATTAGAAAATTATTGGAGGCAGTTTCCATACAGATGAGAAGAAGCAGTCAGACCCTGAGAAGCCCAGAAAGAGGAGGAAGACAGCTAGAAAACTGAATAAATGGTACATTTCTCCGGCAAAGAAATTACCAATTTGTTTCAACCGAAACCCTGAAAGTTGCCATGGTTGCTTAAAGATGCTGAAAACCCTGAAAGTTGCTCATTCAAAGCATCTCACAGCTGCAGGCCTGGGTCTCTCCTTGTCTGTGGAAATCTTTAGGACACAGTAAAAAATCCACTGAGATCTCAAGGCTCATTTCTACTAGGTAGAAATAGCCTACCTATAGGTAGGCTACTTACCTACCTATAGGGTGACTGCATCTCTTGTTGTTTCTTGTTACACACAGGGTGGTGGAGGAGATGAGGTAAATAATGACATGTTATTAAGGAGTTCCTGTAGCTGTGAGGAAATCCACATTGCCAAAGTCTTGGACCTGATCTGCAGATAGTTTAATCACTTGTAGCTGCATCTGAGGTTAATGGAGGCTGGATTCAGAAAATATCAAGTGCTCTCAGAGGCAATTCTACTATGAAAAATCAGGGGCTGGTTGATACAAGCTGGCCAAAATATACGGTCACAACACTTGGATCTTTAATCCCTCCATGCCTAAATTCCTTGACCCAACAGTGAGAAAAAAATACTGCTGTTGTTCTTCAGCATCAAGGGTATCAGCTGACAGGTGGCTGTTATGCACAGAGACAGACACAGCAATGAGCCTCATAGAAGAAAAAATTACACAGCAAAAAGCACCCCTCTCAGAAGAAGGTTTAATAAAAATATGTGTTCTAAAATTTGGGACTGTTTTCACAAGGAGAAATAATAAAATAAAATTTATAAGAGAAGCTCATCATCAAGATGAGCTTCTATCCCCCTGGATCCCACTATTTTTTAAACAAAAAAGGTATCAGAATAGTCTAACCTGGACAAAAATGTGTTTTCTCCCACTGCATTATTCTCAGAAACTTTTGAAATGGATATGTGTTATGAGTCTATATATAAATATATGTATGTGTGTTAATGTAAGTGTGTATGTGATTTAATATGTATTTTAAAGTCAGCCTGAATCAGGTATTTCCCCGAACAATGTAAGTTTTACGAAGTTATACACAATAAGAAACTATACCTCATAGTGGAGTTGACCGTAGGAGGAGGCAGCCTCAGCACAGTTGGTGGGTTTGTAAAAAGGGGTGTTAGCACAGCCCCTCTCAACCCCTGGCTCCTGCCAAGGGTCACAGCTGCCGTGAACATATACAGCTCCTACCAACTCTCCTGTAATCCAGCCAAGAAAGCTGAGGATGAAGAGGAGAGAGTTTGGATACGTGGAAGGAGCAGTTCCTTTTTGGGAGGAGGATTAGGTTGCAGTGGGACTGGGGTAGAGTGGGAGCACTGTCTTCTGTTTTGGGCTGGCTGGCATGTCCAGTGGCTTTATTTTCATCTTTGCTGTTTTCTATGTGACCCTCCTCAGTAGCCCTACAATGATGGCCTTCAGACTACACCACTGACTTCCCCAAGCAAATAGCCCAGCACATGGGTGAATTAATGAGTGTTTGCAAAATGTGTGTGATCACTGGAGAAAATACAGTTGCACGGGTATGAAGTGTCTGGAAAAGGATGATTATTTGCAGCACCTGTTCTGCTGTCAGAAACCCTTATTCACTGGGCAGTGAGCTAGTCCTTGTTGTCCCTCCTTAGGATATTCTCAGCACACACTGGTACTGTTCACAGACTGATTTTTGCACATTATGTGCATTACAGTAAGTAAAAGTATGAATGAGGCATCCAGACTCCCAATATAACACTGGCAAATGCTGGAAAGTGTGGAAAGATGACACTTAACCTTCTCTCTGAATACCTGAGCCTGTTTATTCTTTTACAATGTGGTGGTGCTACTCACTCTCCATATACTACAGGTCATCAGTGTCTGGGCCCCCTCCTGTGGGATGGGAGGACTGGTTTCAACCCTTCCTCACCCTGTGGAGTTTATCTTGAGTAAATTCACCATTTTCAAGTCAGAACTTTAATGGCAAGGCATTTGGCTGCTCAGGGAATCAGCCACACTTGCTGTCCCTATTGAAACTGTGACGATGTGGAGCAGGGAAGCAGGGCTAGAGGGATGGTGGTGTAGCCAGTGTCTGCAACCCACAGGGCCATGATCTCAGCCAGCAGACGTGCAGTGGGGGTTGCTGCCTCTGTTTCCACTATTTGTACTACAGTTGACCTAAAAACTTTGTTAGTTCGAATACAAAAGGTCTCTCAGAGCACGAGGAGCAATACCAAAGACCTTTCTTCCAGGTGGGTGCCTCACCTTTGCAGCTGCAGAGTCAGAAATGTACTTGTGGCTTTTTTACCTCTTGGAGATCTTGGAGATCTCTAACTCTTGGATCTACTCTTCATACTTCCCCTGAATGTCAGGGGACTTCTACCAACTCACTGGAAGTGACTTGAGTAGTGTAGCAGTGGTAGGGAACCAAGGATTTACACCCTTATGTGAATAGGCATCCACTTCTCTCTCCATGGGCTGTATTGTCTCCAATGCAGTAGGAGAAGCCCATGGTGGTACAGCTCTTCCCTGGCTAAAATAGGGTTGCCCTTCTGCTCTTTGTCTAGAAACTGGTAAAACTGCACTGAGGATGTGTTTGGTCCTGGCTGCATGTAGAGAGCGGTGTCCAGGGGGATGTTCCTTTGGCACCTCTTGGGATCAAGTGAATTGCATTCTCCATGGGCTCTGCTGTAAAAGGAACTGATATTCTTCAGAGTTAGCCACCCGCTCCTCAGACATCAAAGGTAAAACAAGTGAATCACATCTAATGTGGTTTGTTGCATTTTTAGCAGAAAGCCTGTGTCCCAGGTCCAAGTATAATCATGGTTTGTATTTTTTTTTCCATGAGAAAAGCACCATGTGTTTATAAATTGCTCTTTGCCAAATTACTTGTTCTTAAAAAGAATTACACCATAATAAGCTGCATCATTAAAAAGAAATTTTTCTGTGAGCAGCAGAGCCTGGTTTCCTGCAGTTTGGTGCCTCATGGTGGGATTATGTTGCGTCTAATGAGGAGCACTCTGGCTGAAGCCTTTTCTCCTGTTCACAAAGACACTGTCTCATGTGGGTTTGCTGGTGTCTATAATACATTTGGGATCAAACTGCCATTGTTTAGGTTCTCTCTTGTCTGCCAATGTAATACTGCACACGTGGCAAACTGTTCCTCCCTGGAGACGTGCAAGGGTCATACATCTCTACCCTGATGCCTCTTCCCATAAAAATGATTGAAAATTAAAGCATTTGAGATTTCTATCCCACAATTCAGTTTGACTAAAATTGGCCAACAGGCTAAAAGATAATTGAGAATAATATTGGACTGACACAACAATATAATAAACCTAATTTTATTAGGTAATCGGGCAATAAATGATGGAAAGTAAATACTGGAGGAGATTAAACATGAGAAAAAATGTTCATAAATATTTATTCAAGCATTTAAATACAGTCAAGGTGACCGTTTTATGCCCATTTTGCATTTCAATTTTAGTGTTTCAATTCACAGTCATATGAATCACCAACAAGGGCACAGACACCCCAATAGTTACATTCATACCTCAAAAGTAAGAGTAAAGTAATAGTTTCCTCTGAGACTTTTTTTTTTACAGTGACAGAGAATTATTAAATGTTTATTGAAAAATACTACAAATTTAGAGTTTAGAAACAGGAATGTTGAATAATTCAGAAATCAGATTTTGAAGATGGTTCTCACCTAGTCAGAGAATAAAGATAGATCATGTGGTTTGTCCTGGATTTCAGAATTTTCAGTAAACCTGAAATGAACAAAGTCAGACCAGAAATCCTTTGCTGAAGTGGTTCATGGAAAGGTTTTGAGAATGTTTCAGACATATGAGATGTGAAAGACAATTCACAATTATTTGTGCACATACACACAAAATCACAGATTAAGGAAAGAAGAAAGATACATTGAATAAATTGCTCATTGTAATTTATATTCCTAATTCCTAAGCCATAGAAATGTGTTCGTCATAAAGAGATTTTTTGAGGGTATTTCTATTTTCTTACCTTGGATGCAGTTTAGATGGATGAGCTACCGTTGGTCTCCATGCTTATCAGATTAGAAGAATGCATTTCTAAATTCAATTACATCCTCAGTGGAAGTGGTTTCTCTGACTCTGGTAATCTTTGGAGAAGAATTATACACAGTCTATAAAGCTTCACATTTCAAAACCTAATTTTGAATGTTATTCAAGAGGTTAATTTAAGATTCATCTTCCAAAAGGAGAGTTAAATAAAACTGATAGAAGGCTGGAACTTGTTGAGTGGCTGAGAGGTTTATCAGCATGTGAGTACGAGTTCATTAGTTTTAATTAGTATAATCACTAATGTTGCATTAACAGTTTGGTGAGAGAAAGTAATTGCTCACACCCACTGTATTAGATTGGGAGATTAGAATTCATTTTATGAGGCAATTAGCATTTCAGGGATTTTTTTTTTAAGGCTTTTATGATCTGCCATTGCAATACCCTCCTTCACCAAAAAGAGTTTAAATTAACCATAACTTTCATCCTAATGGGATGCAAAAATTAATGCAGAATTAAGTGTGAACCAGTAATCCCACTGCGATAAGCAGGCAGCTAATGCCACAAACCTTGATTAGTTTATAATGACCTGTTTTATTTCCCAGACAATGATAGTCATTTATCTGTCCTCAATTCATTATGTTCCTAGAAAGTTTATATTCTTGAATTTTACACAGCAAAACAAATAAAAAATGAGGAAGGGAAAAGTAGAACTGTACTATTGAAGTAATAATTCTCCAAAGAAAAAGGAAGTTTCAGTAATAGGGCTTAACTAGTCAATTATTCTTCACATCAAATGCCAGAGGAAGAAGAAACAGCTCCCTTTGTCATTAGCTGCTCAGGAATGTGATAGGCAGAGCAAGGTTGTGATTGCTGTTACTGTGAAATTCATGTTTCCTCCCAAGGCACTGGATGTCAAAGTGAGAATGGAGATTCAGGACTTGTCATCCTAGTTGGCAAGGGAGCCTTGGTCATCTGAGAGTTAGGACAATTCACCCAAGAAATTGCCTTCCAAAACATCCTGGAAAGCAAAACTGCTTAGAGCAAGGTTGTAATGAAAGGCACCATGATATCCATAAAGAGATGAGAAATACACCATTTGCAACAAATTTAGCACCCATTTTATGGGATTATGCTTGCCCCTGATTAAAACAAAAAATAACCAAAAAATAACCAAATAAATCCCAAATCTGCTATGTCTTGGGTGTGCTATGGACGAGAACAACTGTTAGATGTTAGAACTATGACGTAGTTCCTGAAATTTTGGGTACATATATTAAAATGAGTGGACGTGGGGCAGTATTCAGGGAATTACATGAATCTTCCAAAAACATATGTTTAAGCGAAATGTACATACATATGTATGTACTCTTATAAGAGATATTGGGGGGCCCCTGGTGGTCTAGTGGTTAGGATACAGCACTCTCACCGCTGCGACCCGGGTTCAATTCCCAGTCAGGGAAAAACTCCCCCGGGCAGATGGAGCTCGTCAGCCCTGTGAGGCAACCCATCTAAGAGAAGGTCACTCTAAACAAACCTACGTCCTGAGGACCTCACTGCCACTGTCCGAGCTTGCTCGGCCCCGGCAGATGAACCTCAGGATTAAAGGGTGGGCTCAGTTCAGCGCACGCTGTGTCTCACCTAAAAAATGAAGGGCTCGAAGGGTTAATGACCTTTCCCAAATCTTCGCTCGCGAAGACTGGCCATACATATAAGAGATATTAATGGATATATGAGACACGCTCTTAGAAGAGGGGTTCAAAGAAAAAAACTTATTAAACAGCCAAAAATTAGGTACAACTAGACAGACTGGATTTCAGTCTGTCTGGCATCAGCTGATGTCACCTTTAGAATGTGAATTACTCCACCTGAGGTCTGCATCCTCCGCTGTAAGGGCTGCCGCACCCTACAGACTGCAGAGGCAGTCCAAGGTGGCTTGGTTGGCTGAAGTAAATGCTGAAGTAAATGTTTAAAATTGGGTAGAATGAATCATGACCAGCATGCCTGTCATGATGCTTTAGGGTTTGTCTATGCACAGAGTTATTGTGGAAAGCCATTACTCTTCCTGAATAGCATTACTTGTGAATACACTTTTGGTTGAATAAGACATTTCTCTTCAACAACACCCACTTGACAGAGGCAGAGCAATTTGCTTTCTAGTCCTCATGTGGAAACCTTCTGCAAGAGCTACTGCCTTTTTAGTGAGCAGCCCTATCTTAATCCAAGTTTACTTTATTGCAAAAATGCCCTAAATTTGCCATCCATTCACCTTTGAGAGCAATTTAAGATTTATGGAGGTAAGTGCATCTATTAGGCACAAATATATTGACAAAAAAAAAAATAATGACGGTATCGTATACAATAAAAACTTGACTTTCATTTCACAAATTATGGATGTTATAAAGCTTATTGTTTCAGGAAAAATGCCTGTATTTGCATGTATGTTTCATTAAAGAGTAATAATGCCATACATATTTCATTTCCTTGTTCTGAGCAGCAAAAGCCTTAACTATATAAAATGCCCCATGCTGTTCTTGCTTTGTTGGTTTTTTTTCTTTTAATCAGATTTTTCCCCCTAAACTAATGAAATTGCTCTTTAAACACATACATCATTTTCATTTTAAGTGATTTACCATGACTCAAACAGTTTCTCTCTTCTGGAGAACGAGGCACTTTTTGTTGTGCACATCCAGGTCAGAATTGCCTCTGATATCCAGAGTGCTGAGTTCCCTGCAATCCCACTAGTGCTGTTTTAGGTGGAGTGTTAGGTGACTGATATCTGCAGGGTCTGCACCTTGGATATCTACACTGATTCTTGGTCCACCTGCTATCACATGTAATTTCTCTCTTCTTGTAGTATGCACCGACCCTCTGTGCAGCTGCGCAGACGTCCACGGAGCGAGGCATCCTTCCTCCCTGCCATCATCACGAAGCAGTGCATGACCCCGAGCTGGTTCCCTGCATGTGCCCGCTCTTTTCCTGCCCATGGGAAGGGCACTTGGAGGTGGTGGTGTCCCACCTGAGGCAGACCCATCACATCAACATCCTTCAGGGTGCAGAGATTGTCTTCCTGGCCACGGACATGCACCTGCCCGCACCCACAGACTGGATCATCATGCACTCTTGCCTTGGCCACCAGTTTTTGCTGGTACTCAGGAAGCAGGAGAAGTATGAAGGCCACCCGCAGTTCTTCGCCACAATGATGCTGATTGGCACACCGACCCAAGCTGACAACTTCACCTACCGGCTGGAGCTCAACAGGAACCAGAGGCGCCTTAAGTGGGAGGCGACCCCCAGGTCGGTACTGGAGTGTGTGGACTCTGTCATTTCCGACGGGGATTGCCTTGTGCTGAACACTTCCCTGGCTCAACTCTTTTCTGACAATGGAAGCCTAGCGATAGGAATTGCAATAACGACCAGCAAAGTTCACAACTCCGAAGCTGAAATGTGAGGGGGAAGAGGAGCAGGAAGAGAAACAGCAACAACAGTGGTGCTCTAGCTGCCTTGTGAGAGCCAGAACTTGCAGACTTTTCGGGGGGGTCTCAGGTCTTTTATGGTATTTAGTACTTGTCCACAGTGGGCATTATGTAAACATCCCGTGGTTACAGTCTCTGTGTAATGTATTTACCATTTTGTTAATACAATTTTATGATAAATTTTAAAGAGGCTAATCAATTTATTGTAGCCCTCCAGCAGCACTGAAAGCAACACATGTTAATGAAAAGTGCACCCAGGGTGACTCACAGAAACCTTTGCTCTGAGAATGCTATGCAAATATGTTTTCTTCATTGCCTGCCTAATTGACTGGAGGCCCCTGTGCCTGATGAAAGGTCAAGTATTTCACTAAGGGACAAGAGCACCCAGGTTTCCATATTAGCAAGAGTGATTTAACTCTTATACTGTGGTTACAACCAAGCCCTGCGGGAGCCTGCAGTTTCACAGCTTCCTTCAGCTTCTGAGGGAACAACTTCCTCATTCAAACACTGAAAGCTTCAGAAGAAGAAGTCACCACCTCTGCTGAGCAGGGGCCTGGAAACCCTCATCCTGCATTCAATTTAGGACAGCTAGTAGGTGGTCACAGTGAGCATGGTTAAATATCACTCTTGTATCATACAGGGCAATGAGAGGTTGCTAGATAGTCTGGCTACATGTGTGATATAACCATAACCAGCCATTGGGGCGTTCATCTTCTTAGCTGCTATTTCCTTAAGCATCCAAAAAACACTTTTCAGAAAATAAAGTATAAGGACGGTCCTAAGCTCAGCACTGATCTTGCTATGGAATTCTGTGCCCCTTAAACCCACAGTTGGTGCTGCTAAATATTGATTTAAAACAATATAGACATGAGATTTAAAATACATTCCTTTAAAAAAAAAACTCTTTTCTTCCTTCCATACATTTTGGGGGCAGGGAAAGAATGATGGCCCCCTTCTGCTGAGGGTGTTTTACAACAGCAATGATCATAAAAAGACACGGGCTTCTCTAAGAGCATCTTCCTTGGATGGCTCCTTGGGGAGAGTTGGAGGCAGGATCTGGCAACTCGGTTCCATCTGCAGTCAGCCCTGTTTCCTCCATAGCTAACAGCAACAGAGAAATCCCACTGCAGTAGGTGACATATTGAAGGAGGGGCCTCCACAGGGATTGTGACACATGAGAAGCATGGGAAACTGCCTTTTCCTGTTTTCCCTTCTGCCTGTGTGTGACTGTGGCCTGGCTGCTCCTGAATGCTTTGTCAAGAAACATCTGGTCGGTCGGGTCAGTTAGTAGCTAGAGAGACTGAGGCTCATAGCTTGAGTTCCTTGGAAAGCCAAGGAAGGGGGGAAGCAAGCTGAGAATAGTCCTTCAGTTCTTCAAAACACATCTCGCTGTAGTTAACTTCAGGTAGACAAGACTATTGATGCTGATCTCTCCTATCTGTTGCTCTCCTGAGAATTATTATAAATTATGCATGACGTGAAATGAATTGAAGTTTTCCTGAGATGAATACCATGCAGGCAATGTCTTCTGAGACATAGATGTACGTCACCTCCTTACCTGGACTTTCATAGCAGATCAGAGAGGAGCTAGGGTCTCTTCAACAGGCTGCTCATGACCATGCAAGCTGAGGTCCAAAGAAGTCTCAGTCCCTGTAAGAATACACTGGAGCACAGCTACATGTTTCTCCCACCTCTGAATTCAGAAGGCCAGGGAGGGACATACTGATTTGCAGTGCTTCACTGGAACACACAGCCTTCAGAACAGCTTGCTTTTTCCCTGCGATGTTAAATATTCAGAACCAGCAAATGCTGCCCTTGCCTTAACTGATAGCAATAAATAAATCATTGGTGCTTTTGTGGACTGAAACTGGCTTCTCCAGCTCCTCCAGTAAAAATAAAACAAAGCAAAAGCAATAAGACCCCAAGAAAAACAGTTCCTCTAGCTTAAACTTTCTGAGGTCTTTGTACACTGGGGTAGAGACCAAATGTAATAATGCTTTTGTTGCCTGATCACAAGTTCTAGGGGGATGTATATTTCTTTGTTATTTACTTTTTCCAGACTATTTACTTCTTGTTAGTTGGCACTTTTTGTATTTGAAATATCTACTTTGTGAACCCAACAAAGTAAACTCCTTGCTTGTCTTGGCTTTCTCCACATCTGCAAAGACCCAGCTCTGGCAGGGATTTCAGAAATCTAGATTGGAGTACTACACTAGAATACTGCACTACATTGGAGTACTGATGAAAATCTGTCCAGTGAGATTCCCAGGAAACAAAAGGAGGACACATTTCAGGAAGAAATGAGAGATGGGTGCTAAAACCAGCCTTTGTAAGCATCTCAACATGAAGTTCAAATGTTTAAGGATATATTTAAGGGCTTTCTACCACAGAAGGCATTCTAATTCTGTTGCAATTCAAAGCCTATGAATAACCTTATACTGTTATAAAGCAATGGTGAAGCAAATATTCTGCATGGTAGGACATAAATCCAAAATGCTGGAAATAGGATCAACAGTGAAGTTCAATTTGCACACACTCTTTCAGTGCCCATAATATAGCACTTTTTACAGCTCTCTGCTTATGGTTGAAAAGCAGCTTGATTCCTAAATTTGGCTGTAATCAAGGCTTCTAGAATTCATTTTGTACTCTAGTATTTTGCATCTTTATAATGTATTAAAACAAATCACTCTTAATTAATTCCTTCCTTCCTGTGAAGAACACAACCTTACATGTGTTTGAAGTAAGGAAGTACCCTTCATTTGGTGCAAGAGAAAATGAGGTTGCAAAAACACTATGCAGTTGTTGCAAAATTCTATTTTCCTACCTAGCTGATCTGAGAGTGGTGTTCCTTTTTTTTTTTTTTTTTTTTTTTTACATAGACAAGATATTGGGTTTGGGTTTGGTTTAGTTCATTGGGTTTTTTAAGCTTTTTCCACATCTCTGTTCATGGGTGGATTTTCTTTTGCTTGGTTTAATAAATTGCAACAATAATTTCATCAGGCTGAGCAGGATGGATTGCTATCAGATCCACTACAAAACCTACTTTGGTTCTTCTGCACTATCCATCAGACACTGTGTGAATGTTAATGTCAGATCTGCAGTAAAACACCATTAGTGCTTTCAGCTCAATCCTATTATGAATTAAGCTCACATCATATATCCATGACTCCTTATAAATCAGCTGAAGCATCCTCAGTCTCATCATCTTGAAGATGACAAAGGATCTTGCAGTGCCAGTGGCAGCTGTAGGGCTTGTTCAGAAGTAGGGCAGTAGTCCTCACTGGACTTGATATCACATCTTCTCCTTCATACCATCCTTTATGAATACAGGTCAGTAAACTACTGAAGAAAGGAGAGATGGTAAATCCTGGACAATAAAAGGGCTATAACAAAATGAGTCATTTACAATAACTTGCTGGATACTGCTGCATGACTCTCTTTTTTGTGCATCAGCAATTGACAGTACTGTAGTATAGGTGATTTATCTGTTTTTCTAGCCCAACACAGACCTGAAAAACACTCATAGGAGAAGAATCTGTCAGAATAGACTCAGATGTACTTCTTCTCCAATTGGATCAGAAACACCTTCTTATATGGAGGAGCTCCAGATTCTGAACTGTTCAGACACAAGCATAGGTTTTTAACCTCTTTTTTTTTTTTAATGCAATTAACTCTGCACGCTTATGCCATCAGAGTGCAGGGCAGAAAACAAAGATTGCCATGTGTCATCACGAGAACTGTTCACACAGAAAGATGATTCATCTTTCACAGAGATGGCCCTGCGGAAAACAAGGGGGTTTAACAGCAGGGTAGGACATGGCAGCACCTGCGGGCTCCAGAGGTGTTCACATAGAGCTGAGGGCAGAGCTCAGTCCCTGCACAGAAAAGTTGCCCAACAGAAAACACTTGCAGTGAGGTCACAGCATGGGCTGCCAGGAAAATAATCAGACCTCCTGAGTTAAGCTCTGTGCCTCTTCACACCAGCACCTTCCACCCAGGAAAAGGGCTTCTCATCTGCTGGGAGCCCTGTCTTTTGGAGCAGTGCAGATGAGCAGATCAGCTGGGTCTGCATGTAAATGGTCCTGCACAATGGCGCTGCATAGTGAGTGCAAACACCCAGTCCCATCCTGCCCAAGAGCTCCTTTGGTTTTGGTGGGTACCCAGCTACCTGCAGCTGCTAGTGATTCTTCCAGGTCCTGACACAGGACAGTGTTGCTGTCTTTCATGTGCATAGCTCTCACCAAGACAGGAAAGCATTTGTTGAAAATAATGCAAAAAATCCTTGGCAGAACATCACATTAAACCTATATCTCATACCCTTGGTTAGGACTACAAGCACTCATTGTTTCTCTCTCCACAAAGGCAAAAGACTAATGAAGAGCTTTTTTATCTCCCTTTGGGCTCTGCCACTCCAGAACATGCACGGGAAGGATTAGCAAGCAGTAATAATCTTCAAGAGAAGGATGAGAACTAACTTTCATTGCAAAGATGGCTCTTCTTGCAGTACTTTCACAAAAGGATGCCAGGCTCCAAGAAGGAGACTAACAAAGCTTATTGGTAGGAAAATGGGAAACACTGATTGCAAAACCTGCCATTCCTCAACTAGAATGAGCTTTATGTCTTCCAGATACTGAAAATCCTCCTGAGACATTCCTTATCTGAATACATCACTTAATCTTGTGGAAAGCTCCAGGACAGAGAGGTTCTTGCTGTTAGAAATTGTATCAAGTAACCTTATTGAAGATAAATGGCTTTGAACTTTCATAGCAACAGTGATGAACTGCTTCAATATCCTTGTAGTGCAGTCTGAAAAATCAGAGCTTTTAGACAAAGAAACAAACTTATTCAAATGCAAATGTGCGATCTAGGATAAAGTTTTCAGGTGATATTTAAAGCACTTTTCTTGTTGCTGAGACTGGATGTCTGCATAGCAAGAGATGTTTCACTGCCAGACAGGTCCTATTGGCTTGAATTCAAAAACACTCAGATAATCTTCATTTCTCTACTAAGGGAGACACTTTAAAAAGTAAAGCAAATAGTGTTATGTATGAAACAAGTCTGTAAAGGACCTTTTTTTTCAGGTCAGACTGCCTGACCAGCAGGGTGTGCAGAGAGCGCTACATCTCCTACCTGTTCAGGGTGAAGCCAGATTTGCAAAGGCAGACCATGCAGACATTTTCTTCATGTTGCAATCCCTGCTTCAACCATTGAAGATAACAGCTGTCAGGCAGCTAGCTTGAAGCCTTTGATGGCTTTGAGACTATTTACTAATATCCACTTTTAGGCTGAGAAGGTTTAAGGGCGTGAGATAGCAAGGCTTCACTGTGGTTCCACAAGTCATTGATGTGAGTGCATGGAAGGGATTCAGGCAAGCCTTACATCTTTGCCTCTGCCTTTCACAGCAGGACCACTAGATACACCCACAGAGATCAGTTTGGGTTTTTCCTAACAAACCATGCAAATGGTTGGACCACAGAACTGGATGCTACCACTTCCAGAGTTGTTCAGTCCAACACCAGCCAAAATCAATGTGAATTCCTCCCTTAGTTTTGAGAATTAAAACAGTATCTTACACAGAAACATGAGGCCCATTCATATATCTATCAGATGGTTCCTGTTTTGAAATACAGGTTCCTCTCTGGCTTCTGACAATGACAATAGACTACAAAATATGGCCAGGTGCTGCTGCAACTTCCACAGTAAGGTCCTGATCCAGAGAGAGGTCTCTGGGAACTACAGTAATACAAATGAATAATTGTATAATATGCTAACATAAAATAATAACACAGGGAGAGCTGATAACATCTTTATAAGTAGCAGATGATACTGATAGAGATCATTACTCAAAATGAATAGGCAGAGAGAGTTGAACTTCGGCATGTCACAGCCACTGCTCCGTCACTTCCAGAATTTTGACAGAGAAATACTTAATCAGAGCTGCAAAAAAAGAGTATAAATATCCACTGAATGGTGTGACCTGACCAGTGTGAGAGCTGCCAAGGTGATTTATCCAGTCTCCTCTAGTAAGCCTCCGCACGGCTCCTCTGTTGGATTGGCAGAAAATGGAGACAGCCCCAGGTCTGAGGAGAACTGGCTGCATTCCTAGCAGCCTGTAAATTGTTGTTGCTATTGTACAGTCCTTACATGTGATAACTCCCATGATGAAAACCAGTGAAGATTAAACCTGGGCCCTCCAGCAGTGTATGTCTGTACTGGCTGATGCTGACAGCTAGGCTGTGGGTTCTGGCAAACTCACTGGCCTTATAGCCTGTCATGCAGGACTGACATATGTTGACTGGTGACTGTGACACAGAACAGTCATATTTAAAAAATATTTCTGCATGAGATATATCCTTAGTGTACTGAGAGCGAGTACTGTCTGTGCTGGATCGCACCTCACCCATGCCTCCTGATTGCTCTTCTCTCCACTGCAAAACTGGATGAACCAGAGCTGAACCATCCATGGAGGTGTCCAGGCCACCGAGGCCTGCAATGAAGCACCACAGGAGTGTTCATCCTGGAGATCCAGTTGCTGGGCATAGAGAGAAACACAAAAGAGCACTCAAATACAGAGAAATCTTTGAATATGAGCCTTAACTTCATATATCCTCCTGTCCAGAGTGAAACACTCATCTTCACTGAAGTTGTAACCTAAGTGAAAGCCCTACCATGACTTACAAAGTTTCCATATGCAGTGATGCACTTTCTATTCAGCCTCAAAGGTTATCAGGTCAAATAGGCCACACTTAGGGCTCTCAGTTCCTCAGTGACTCACATGAGTGTTTTTCTGTGTAGGCACAGTGTAGCTCTTCTCCGGACTTGATGATATTCCTCTAGGTGCAGACTTACTGCAGAAATCCCATCTGCACCATTTGGCCACGAGGTCGGAATGATCCTTTCCAGTCCTAGATCTGTAAAGAAGTTACATTCACAGTGCATTGCTGTGAGGTTTGTGATTTAACTACAGATGAGCCAGCACAAGCATCAGAAGCCATCCTGCCATAACAATCCCGTAACTACTTTGCCAGGTTAAGACACTTCCTCAGACATGGTGGGTCAGCTGCCTATCCTGGAGCTAAACTAACCCTACAAATTGCATCCATCCACAAGGCTGATATACTGATATACACAGCAAACCCCATTTTCCTCTCCTGTTTGCCTTGAGTAGATACAACAACCAGTTCTAGAGAGAAGTCTGAACCATCACAGCTAAGTTAGGAGCTACTGCACAGTTGAAGATTGACAGTGGGACAAATGGCACCACAATTTAACTCAGGTGCAGGAATAGTGGAGTTCATGAGCAGCTGAAAACAAGAAAAATGGGGAATGCTGATATTGACTATGGTAAATGGGGGTTATAATAAAGTGCCCAAATGCAGATGTGACAGGAAGAAGACATTCTTAGGCTACGGGTCAAAAGGTTTTTCTGGAACAACCTTTAGTTTTGGTGATAATGCCCTGGCAGAAGGCTAACACAACTTGGCTTTTAGACCAGCTGGATTGGACAGCAGCCAAGAACAGAGTTTATTCATTACATGTAAACTGAGCAAATTGCCCAGGGAAGGGTGTCAATAAATGTGGAGCCTCCTGGCACCATTTTCACAGAGTGACCTTTCAAAGTATAACTGTATGTTAAAAGACTTGATGGCAGTTTTCTCTCACTAGAAAAGTACTAACCAAACTGGATTGGGGGCTTATTTGTTCTCAAGTGGGAGTATGTTGGAAAAAGGCTGTGTAGTTAGAGATTGATTTTGGCTAGCTCCCATGTGAGGCTGTGATGAGGAGAGCTTCAAAAATTTTTGGCTTGAGGTCCTCTAGGGAAAGGTAGAAATAACAGTGGTGATGCTGGGAAGCATTTTTTTTATCACTAAAATACCTATGGCTTTCTGCTCTCTTCTCATCCAGTGGTGATAACTGCATTCAGATCACTTCATCTGGGGGAAATTTTGATTGTGGTCATGGTGATGCATGATTCTGAGTGTGGTCCTCAGTCCCTCAGACCACACCCTTCAGGCTGCAGCTCCAGCTCAGGCACTGTCATGGGGTATGGGGTCACCACCCCCAAGGCAGAAGAGCTGGCTGCCCCCTCGTCACTACACCCCAGAGCAGTCTCCCTCACAGGCAAGCAGCTTTGCTCCCAGCCCAAACACTCCACAGGAGTAGCCTTGTAATGCTTAAAGGCCCTCACTTTAATTTCTCTAAAATGAAAATTTTCCAGCTGAAAAAGTGAACCCAAGCTGTTTCTGTATTATGTCAACATAATTGCACAAGTATTCATATTCCCAAAGGGTTAGAGGATCCTGGCTCTCATTTCAGCCTTGTGTTAGATGCCAAATATCATAATAGAGTGTCATTTCCCAGGACAGACACATTTAACCTTAAGGCAAACAAGTGCAAGGCACTGCAAAGCACGCAGCAGGCAGAAAACCAGCAAGAGACTGCTAGACATCCTTCCAGTTTCACTTAGTTAGAAAGAAGTATCAAGGAGTGCAATGAGTGCTTGGAGCTGGGCTGACAAGCTGGGCACCCCTGAAGCTCAGCAGAGGACTATGAAGGAGTTTCTGGAACAAGACTATTCCGTGATTAATTACAGTTCAGGTCGCTTAATGCAAATGCTTAGATTAACCTCTGAGGTGCTGCGGTGTGTCCATCTGTGAGCATCAATGTCAGACTTGTCAAAAGCCCATTTCGTCTTTTAAAATTCAAGCAGTATCACTGTGCTACTACCTCAAGAAAATTAATCCCTCTAGAAACACAAATTATTCTCTTTTTTTGGATGAGCAGTGCAAGGCTGTGACACTTGAGATCTTTCTAGAATCCATGAAGAAATTCTTTCTGATATCCAAACTAAACCTCCCCTGGTGCAACTTGAGGCTTTGTCCTCTTATCCTGTCACTAGTTGCCTGGGACAAGAGGCTGTCTCCCATCTTGCTACACCCTCCTTTCAGGTAGTTGCAGAGAGTGATAAGGTTCCCCCTGAGCCTCCTTTTCACTAGCTTAAACACTCTCAGCTCCTTCAGCCGCTGCTCATAAGACTTGTGCTCCAGACCCTTCACCAGCTCCCTTGTCCTTCTCTGGACTTGCTCAAGCACCTCCATGTCTTTCTTCTTGTGAGAGGCCCAGAATCAGGATCAGAGGTGCAACCTCACCAGTGCCAAGTACAGGCGAACAATCACCTCCCTAGTCCTGCTGCCACTCTATTACTGACACAGGCCAGGCTGCTGTTGGCCTAGCACAGACTTGAAGACAGGCACAGATAACCTGTCTGAATTCAGGTGAGGTATGCCAGATTGGAATTTAAGTAAAGAAAGTGGCATAGTACCTAAGCAGTGGGTTTTTTCACACATATTTTGACACGTATTTGTATTTGGTATTGTTCATATTCCACTGTCCCCCAAAATATTTTACATCAACTTAGCATGTTACACTGTATGAAGTGCTTTAATTTAACATGCAATGGTACCTCAGAGAGAATTTCTTAATCTGGACCAATGTATATAATTTTCTAGACATTTTTATGATGATGTGTTACATGAAAGAGCAGCAATAAACCTTTCTATTAGTATCTGTAAAACATTTCACAATGTCTGCCATGAAAATCGTATTTGGCATTCTCAGCTTGTATCACCTACTTGCATTAGAGCACTACTTTAATGAAGAGGGTAGTGCATCACGAGAGAATAGAAATGAAATATTAGGAAGAAAAAAACTATTGCCAAAGTGCACTGCCTGCTAAAGCTTGCCTTACAATTTGTTATTGCTTACCTTTAATCTTCTATAGTCAGAATCAATTTGAAAAGTGTCATTCTCACCAAAGGCAAAACACAGGTCCGAGTAGTCCCAGCTTGGATTGTCCCCACTTGCTCTCATAAGCTGGATTCAGCACTGCTGCATTTTGAGACAGGAACTTGAAAATGCACATAGGAATCAGAGCTTTGGTCCTGTGTCTCGCCTAAAACTGGTCATGTGGGAAAAGAAAGAAAGGTGTTCTTGGGAATTCTAATCTTTCTGGCATTTCACTAAATGGAAATAACACAAGTCTGCTCCTCATTTCTTGTAGGCTTTGGGCATTGATTTTTGTCTGCTTGTTTTTTTTCTTCTGGATATTTAACAGAGAATATTTTTTAGCATTACCACGTAAGTTGTCAAGGACCTTCGCAGATTAACTATTTAATTTCAGGTTGGTTATTCACAAGATCAGATTTGGAGCAGGATCTCTAACCCTATTGCCTGTCAATTCCTTTTAACATCAATCTTTTTCTTTAATTTCTTATTGTCAAAACCTGTTTCAGGCACTCATAGAGCTTGATAGAAATTGCCTTGAAAAGAGCTGAGTGATCAAAACTGACCAGACATGCAAGATGAATATTCATGGTTTATTGAAGCAATCTCCACCCTCTTCTCAGAGCAGGGTATCTTCAGCTGACCTGTTGTCTCTCATACAAATTACTGCCTCATTACCATTCGTTCCTCTGGAACCTAGCTGCAAGGGACATCAAGCTCATATTAAGTAATTCAGCAAAAGTGTGAAAGAGAACAGTATCTGATCCAGAGTGAAGGCACCTGAAATTCCCTGATGTATCTGCAAACGGAAGTGGACTTGAAAGGACTACAAGAACCTACAAGAACCAGCTTCTCCCCTTGGACATGAAGAATGGATGTTACCCCCTCTGATTTTAAATATCTGGAAGATAAATGCCTGCATCTGCATAAGTCAGCAATAGTTTCCCTTGTTGGGGGGGGTGAAGGTAGGGCACTTTGAGGATGTGATCCATTTCAGATATTTAGACATGTACTTTGTGAGGCAAGGAATGAAGTCCTTACACTGCTCACATCAACCTCCACTCTTTTGGGAGCTCAAATCTCCAGGAAAAAAACTATCCCAAACACTGCAGGCTAGGAGCAAGGTTACCTTGTGCCTGCACTCATCCAACATGTTAAAATTGCCCAGGAAGAGCATTGATTTACCAGCTGGCAATAACAAAAAGCTACCAAAGGGGAATCTGAGGCTGAGGGTTGGCATAGGTCTCCAGTTCAGCAGCAATAAGAGAATTTAATTTCCCTTGTCCTAGTTTTCTCTGGCCTGCCAGCACAATCTTAGCCTCTGTTTCAACAAGGTCTAAAGTGGAGAACTCTACCTCTTTCAGAATTAACAACTTTCTTCACAGCAGACACACAAACAATTGCTGATGATGGAAGGAAGGAGATATGACAGGTGATTTTCCTCCACTTCCCCGTGAACAAATACACTGGTGGTCGCAGAGCAGTCTCGAGTTTGCAGAGAAGGCAGCTGTGCCTTAAAACGTAAGGCAGAGAGGGGGAGAGCTTTTTGTGGACCAAAATGGGGAAGGCAGCATGATGCCTCCTTTAATGCAGCCAGATTTTATGTGCAGCAAGAAGAGGGACTAAAAATAGAGCAGGATGCTAATGAGAGCCTGGCACACACCATCTGTACAATGAGATGATGATTCTTTTTGAAAATGTAATAATTTAAGGGGTTGTTTCATTTTGTTTCTTTCTGCTGCTGCAAAGTGTTCAGAAACATGAGGCTGTTTGGGTCTTCAATTTTTTCTCCTTAATCTTAGGAAAATGAAATGGTAATGGACAAAGGAAAAAATAACTAGAAGCAAGAGTTGCTTTATTTTTCCTGAGGCTGCTCACACGTGATCAGCAAACAAAGTGGGTTAGAACAGGTTTTGATAATATTTCAGGTGGATTTCCACACAGCCCTAGATGGCGGATCAGGACATTTCTTACACAGAAGAACTTTGATTTTTCCCCAGTTTCTAAGTGCAGGGGGCTGAAGCACCCACACATTTTTTTATTCCAGTCCAAAGCTTAGTCATGTGGCTTATGCTGGGGGTAAACTGTGAGTTCCAACTGGATTTTCCACAAGCCTAGGATATTTCTGCATTCTCACATCCCTTTCCCAGGCTCTACACTGTCTCCTGGGAGTGCACACATGATGCAGCCTGTACCCTGTTGCAGGCACCACTGGGAGCTCCCTGTCTTCAGCTTGGTCACTTATACTCCTGAAACCCATATGGAAGCTCCAGGTTATCCTGGAAAACTTGCTTTTGTGATTCCCTAGCTGCCCATATATCTCACACTTAAACTTCCCCTGAGGATGAGACAACCCATCATGCTGGGAGACAGATGGGGCAGAGGAGAGGGCTTGCTCACATCTACGAGGAGCATGGGCATGGCAGAAACCAAATCCAGGCTTAGATATAAACTGCTGGTGGTGAGGCCGAGCCATCTGCAGCTCTGGTGCACCCAGGTGAAATTGCCCAATGGTTTGGGCATGATGGGGCATTGAATGATGCAGGCCTGTGTAAACTACATCTCCAAAGGAAACCAGGCTAGAAATCAGAGCAGGAAGCTAAGTTTTTATGAAACATATCTTTTTTCCTGTCAGAGAAAGACAACTACCTGCGTGTTAGCAGTTTATGTTGGTGCACCATAAAGCAAACAGCAGATCAGGAATTTTTTTCTGGCATGCACACTCATCTCACACACTCACTCATCTTCCTTATTTATAGGAATGATTACTACTCTGGAAGATAACAAAACAGGTATTATCTCTTAATGCTCCCATAAAACAGAGAACACAGATGATAATTAATGCATCATGACATGACTAAATTGTAAGAAGAAATTGCTACAACAAGAAGTCACCCCAAGAACAGCAGGATTCAGATTAGTGTTCATTTCAAGAGCAACTCCTCCTTCTTTCCTTGAAGAGCTAGAGACCAGCTATTCCACATTATGAAAGATTTATTTGTCTTGCTTTCATGACTTTGGGGTCACAATTGAGCTTTGTTATCTTTAATAGATTCATGTACTCCTTCCCTAGTGCTTTGTCAAATAATAATACTTACAAGCTAGCAAAAGGAAAAAGAAAACACAAAGTAAAGGACCAACCCCTCTATCATAAGTCCTGAGTAGGTGAATGCATGTGTATATTTGTGTCCACATGTGTGTAGGAGAGGGGTTGTTTATTGCACCATCCTGCACAGAATTAAATAATTTATGTACCATCCACATGCAAATGCATCTTTCATTTAGGTAATAAACTGCACTCTTGTATAATTTACCCAAACAAAGGAGCTGCGAGGACATTGCTACTAATCTTCAAAAATCAACTGTGCCTTTTCAAAAGGGATTTTTGTCTTTCTGTGAATTGATCAAACTTGACAAGTAATTTCAACCTAATGTTCACGGCTACCCTCCTCTCTTCTCACCATCTGTAGGTGAGAAATCCTATTTTCTGGAAGTGACAGGGTAATGCAGGAGACTACAGATATCTATAAAAAAAAAAATTGGTTTTCCCAGAGCTGCAGGCAAACCAAGGGTGGATTTGGGAAAGACATGAGTGTTTTTGAACAAATGATAAATTCTTCATGCCTGTCATGTCCACACAGACTCACATATTTTAAGCCACTGAGTTTAATGAGAGCAACTGAGAGATTAAAACATCTTTGTATTTAAAATACTATGGTAGAAATGCTCCACTGGAATAGCCTTGCTCTTGTTAACAAATATAATAAAGACTCTCAGAAGAAATTAATTCTGCAAATTTATTGCATCAATGAAAACTAAACTGTAGACAGACTGAATGTGAACTCAATTTGCTTCCCGATTTGTTTATAAAAATATCAGCTTTAACTTAAAGCTGATCAGTCCTACATCAAGCAATACAGGTGAAACTGGAAAAAGGTCAGTTATCATGCTGGCAGGATCACTGACATGACTAAGATTAATCCAAAACTACTACAAGAGACTCTTGTGCAAAGAGACTTTGCACAAGTCTCTTTGGTGTTTTCTCAGAGGAAGTATAATACAAGGGTCTTAGGGCCCTTTTTGGCCCTATCAGGACACTCTAGGGAATGAGCAGGCTCCATGAACCAGTTGGTGGAGATTTTCATATCCTTAGGCTGAGAGTTTCCAACTTCAAACATAATCACATCTATGTGCAATCAATATAAATACACCAATCCTGAGGGAGAAATTTTTTTTTTTTTTTTTTTTACTAAAAAAACTTTTTATGCGGGTTCTTTTTTCCTTTCTGGA